>NW_026986715.1:0-26738 GCF_031307605.1 Tribolium castaneum
TTACATCAAAGAAACTGAAAACCCCTTATTTAGGCACAGAAATTCGAATTACGTTTCAGTCTGGACAAAAACTGCTTATTTTAGACGATCCTTTGTTTTGAACACGAAAACTTACATTAAAAAGATTAAAAACGTCTTATTCTGGCTGAAAACTGCAAATTATATATTACTCTGGATAAAAGCAATTTATCCTGATTACTCCTTTACTTAGAATAGAGTAAACTTGTATAAAACTTAATGAAAACTTTAAATTTCGTCTCAAAGAAATAATTTACGTTATAGTTTTGACCAGCACTGTTTATTTCAAACGAAATTATGATTCGAAACTAATGAACTTTTATGGGGCCGATGCAAAACCACATATTACCATATAAAGCGTTGTTTTAAAGCAAAGTATTACCTTTTGCAACAAGAAATTTCACGTCAAAGAAACTGAAAACTTCGTATCCATACATAAATATCTAATTACGTATCAGTTTAGGCAAATACAGCTTATTTTAAACGATTCCTTGCTATAAACAAGAAAAATTTTATCAAGCATATTGAAAACGTCTTATTCTCGAAAATAAGAGCAAATTATGTATCAGTTTTAACAAAAGCGGATTACTCTGTTTGATTCTATGCTTAGAGTAGAGTAAACTACTATAAAACGTAATGAAAACTCTATATTCAAGCTCAAAAGAACAAATTACGTTATAGTTTTGACAAAAAAAAAATATTTCGGACGATTACATACTTCGAAGTAAGCAAACTTTAATTGAACATGTGCAAAAGCTAATACTTTGCTTTAAAATAATGATTTATGTGGTAATATGGTATTTTGCATCTGTCCTATAAAAGTTTACCCGTTTCGCTCCATTGAATCATTAGAAATAAATTATTTTGACACAACAACAACACAAATAATTTGTTTTTGTTTAAACTGTAACATAAGTCGCTTTTATAAAACGAACTAAGACGTTTGGCATCTGTTTAGTGAAAGTTTTCTCGTTTGGGGGCATAAAATCGTTTGAAATTAACAGTTCTGGTCAAAACTATTACGTAAATTATTTCTTTGTATCACTTTAAAGATTTGCGTTATAGTCTTGACGAGAACTGTTAATTTCAAACGATTCTATGCTTTGAAACCACTATACTTTCACTGAACAGAGACAAAACGTCTGATTTCGCCTTTAAAAAACGATTTATGTCACAGTTTGGATTAAAACCAATGATTTTCGTTTATTCATTGTTACAAACAAGAAACCTTACATCAAAGAAACTGAAATTCTCTTATTCAGGCCCAGAAAATCAAATTACGTTTCAGTCTGGACACAAATTGCTTATTTTAGACGATTCTTTCTTTTGAACACGAAAACTTACATTAAAAAGATTAAAAACGTCTTATTCTGGCTCAAAACTGCAAATTATGTATTACTTTGGATAAAAGCAGTTTATCCTGATTACTCCTTTGCTTAGAATAGAGCAAACTTGTATAAAACTTAATGAAAACTTTAAATTTCGTCTCAAAGAAATAATTTACGTTATAGTTTTGACCAGAACTGTTAATTTCAAACGATTTTATGCCCCCAAACGAGAAAACTTTCACTAAACAGATGCCAAACGTCTTAGTTCGTTTTATAAAAACGACATGTTACAGTTTAAACAAAAAAATTATTTTCGTTGTTGTGTCAAAATAATTTATTTCGAATGATTCAATGGAGCGAAACGAGTAAACTTTTATAGGACAGATGCAAAATACCATATTACCACATAAATCGTTATTTTAAAGCAAAGTATTAGCTTTTGCACTTGTTCAATTAAAGTTTGCTTACTTCGAAATATGTAGTCGTCCGAAATAATTTTTTTTTGTCAAAACTATAACGTAATTTGTTCTTTTGAGCTTGAATATAGAGTTTTCATTACGTTTTATAGTAGTTTACTCTACTCTAAGCATAGAATCAAACAGAGTAATCCGCTTTTGTTAAAACTGATACATAATTTGCTCTTATTTTCGAGAATAAGACATTTTCAATATGTTTGATAAAATTTTTCTTGTTTATAGCAAGGAATCGTTTAAAATAAGCTGTATTTGCCTAAACTGATACGTAATTCGATATTTGTGCATGGATACGATGTTTTCAGTTTCTTTGACGTGAAATTTCTTGTTGCAAAAGGTAATACTTTGCTTTAAAACAACGCTTTATATGGTAATATGTGGTTTTGCATCTGCCCCATAAAAGTTCATTAGTTTCGAATCATAATTTCGTTTGAAATAAACAGTGCTGGTCAAAACTATAACGTAAATTATTTCTTTGAGACGAAATTTAAAGTTTTCATTAAGTTTTATACAAGTTTACTCTATTCTAAGTAAAGGAGTAATCAGGATAAATTGCTTTTATCTAGAGTAATATATAATTTGCAGTTTTCAGCCAGAATAAGACGTTTTTAATCTTTTTAATGTAAGTTTTCGTGTTCAAAACAAAGGATCGTCTAAAATAAGCAGTTTTTGTCCAGACTGAAACGTAATTCGAATTTCTGTGCCTAAATAAGGGGTTTTCAGTTTCTTTGATGTAAGGTTTCTTGTTTGTAACAATGAATTAATAAAAATAATTGGTTTTTATCCAAACTGTGGCATGAATCAGCTTTAAGACTATAACGCAAATCTTTTGTTTTGTGCTAAAATAAGACGTTTTTAGTCAGTTTGATATAAGCTTTCTTGTTCAAAGCAAAATATTGTCGAAAATCAACCGTTTTTGTCTAAACTGAAACAAAATTCGGTGGTTTGTGTCCGAATACAAAGTTTTCAGATTCTTTAATGTTAGGTTTGCTGCTTCTAACAAAGAATCAACGAAAATATTTTGTTTTAATACAAACTGCAATATAAAATGTCTTTATAGGACAAAACATGATGTTTGGCATCTGTTTATTAAAAATTTACTCGTTTGGAAGCATAGAATCATTCCAAATAAGCTATTCTCGTCGAAACTATAATGTAATTAGTATTTTGTGCTAGAATACAGCGTTTTTGTTAGATTTATTAACAATTTTGTCTATTTTAAGCAATGAAACGAATAGGATTAGCTGCCTTTATCCAAAGTGATACATAAATTGCTCTTTTATGCCAGATTAATACGTTTTTAGTCTGTTCGATGTAAGTATTCTTGTTCAAAGCAAAAGATCGTCTAAAGTAAGCCGTTTTTGTTTGAACTGATGAACAATTCAGACTGAGAGTCAACAAAAATAATTTGTTTTAATCCAAACTGATAATTTTTGACCCTATAAGAGTCCTATAAGAGTCCGAGATACGCCGTTCTCGTCAAGTCTATAACGTAATTCGTTTTTTTGTGTCAGAATACGACGTTTTCTGTCTGTTTAATATAAGTTTTTAATAATAATAATAATAATAACAATAATAATAATAATAATAATAATAACAATAATAATAATAATAATAATAATAATAATAATAATAATAATAATAATCAAAATAATAATAGAAATAAAAGTAAGCTTAGTTTTCTAAGCAAAAATGAAGCTTATTTTGTGTGTTATATGAGCGCTTTCTCATTTCTATGCAAGAAATCATCTGTGATCTGTATTTTTAGGCAAGAAATTGTCTAAAATTAATAACTCATTTTAAAACTGGTATAAAAACATTTACTATACAAAAGTTAATAATAATAATAATAATAATAATAATAATAGTAATAATAATAATAATAATAATAGTAATAATAATAATAATAATAATAATAATAGTAATAAAAGAAATAATAATAATAATAATAATAATAATAATAATAATAATGATAATAATACTTATAATAATGAATTTCTTTCTAAATTAAAGCTTAGTTTTTCTAAGCAAAAATGATGCTTATTTTGTGTGTTATATGAGCGTTTTCTCATTTCTATGCAAGAGATCATCTGTGATCTGTGTTTTTAGGCAAGAAATTGAATAAAATTAATAACTCATTTTAAAACTGGTATAAAAACATTTACTATACAAAAGTTAATAATAATAATAATAATAATAATAATAATAATAATAATAATAATAATAATAATAATAATAATAATAATAATAATAATAGTAATAAAAGAAACAATAATAATAATAATAATAATAATAATAATAATAATAATAATAATAATAATAATGATAATAATACTTATAATAATAAATTTCTTTCTAAATTAAAGCTTAGTTTTTCTAAGCAAAAATGATGCTTATTTTGTGTTATCTGAGCGTTTTCTCATTTTTATGCAAGAGATCATCTGTGATCTGTGTTTTTAGGCAAGAAATTGTCTAAAATTAATAACTCATTTTAAAACTGGTATAAAAACATTTACTATACAAAAGTTATAATCGGTCTTTAATAATAATAATATTAATAATAATAATAATAATAATAATAATAATAATAATAATAATAATAATAATAATAATAATAATAATAGTAATAATAATAATAAAAATAATAGTAATAATAATAATAATAATAAAAATAAAAATAATAGTAGTAGTAAAAGTAAGCTTAGTTTTCTAAGCCAAAATGAAGCTTATTTTGTGTTATATGAGCGTTTTCTCATTTCTATGCAAAAGATCATGTGTGATCTGTGTTTTAAGTTGTGTCAGAATACGACGTTTTCTGTCTGTTTAATATAAGTTTTTAATAATAATAATAATAATACTAATAATAATAATAATAATAATAATAATAATAATAATAATAATAATAATAATAATAATAATAATAACAATAACAATAATAATAATAATAATAATAATAGTAATAGTAACAAAAGTAATAATAATAATAATACTTTTAAAAAGGAAAAATGGAGCTTATTTTGTGTGTTACATGAGCGTTTTCTCATTTTTATGCAAAAGATCATGTGTGATCTGTGTTTTTAGGCAATCTAAGCCATTTTATAGTTTTTAATATTTAACAAAAATTTGCTTTAAAATAAAATGTTTGAAAAAACGAAATTAAACTAAATTAATTGTGTCTAACACTTTAGTAGAGGAAAAAGGAGGAGACATAAAAGTCACTAAAGTCTTAAAGTTGTCTTTAGTCGTCATATTAATAACAATAACATTTATAACAACAATACTAGTAGTACTAAATTTGCTTATATGCAAGCGCTTAATTAAGGTAACAGTTTTTTTGTTTTTGCCTATATCTCGAAAACAGTTACTCCTATCAATTTTTACTTTTTCACCAAAATTAAAGGTGATAAAATTTCCTACAAAATAGTTATTTGCATTTTTCATGTAGAACTAACCATAAGCGAGATATAAGTTTGAAAATAATTATTAATTAAAAAAAAGTGTTTTAACAGAAAATGTCTTGTGATTTAAAATACACTTAATTTGTTGGGTCCAATACTTTATTAGAAGAAAAAGGAGGTGACATAAAAGTCACTGAAGTCTTCAGAGTCGTTTTTAAATGCTGCATTTTTGACTTCGTCTCAAACATTGAAAACTGAATTACATTTTTGTTCAGTAACAGTTACAGTTTTCTTATTGGTTTTTTGCTTATATCTCGAAAACAGTTACTCCTATCAAATTTTATCTTTCTTTCAAAATTAAAGCTGATAAAATTTCCAACAAAATAGTTATTTACATTTTTCTTGTAGGACCAAGCATAAACGAGTTATAGAGTTGGATATAAATAATATTTAACAAAAATTTGCTTTAAAATAAAATGCTTGAAAAACCGGAATTAAACTAAATTAATTGTGTCTAACACTTTAGTAGAGGAAAAAGGAAAAGACATAAAAGTCACTAAATGTTTCAGAGTCGTCTTTAGTCGTTATATTAATAACAATAACATTAATAATAATAATACTAATAGTACTAAATTTGCTTATATGCAAACGCTTAATTAACGTAACATTTTTTTGGTTTCTTGCTTATATCTCGAAAACAGTTACTCCTATCAATTTTTATCTTTTTTTCAAAATTAAAGCTAATAAAATTTCCTACAAAATAGTTATTTGCATTTTTTTGTAGGACCAACCATAAGCGAGTTATAGAGTTGGATATAAATAATATTTAACAAAAATTTGCTTTAAAATAAAATGTTTGAAAAACCGAAATTAAACTAAATTAATTGAGTCTAACACTTTAGTAGAGGAAAAAGAAAAAGACATAAAAGTCACTAAAGGTTTCAGAGTTGTCTTTAGTTGTCATATTAATAACAATAACATTAATAATAATAATACTAATAGTACTAAATTTGCTTATATGCAAACGCTTAATTAAGGTAACAGTGTTTTGGTTTCTTGCTTATGTCTCGAAAACAGTTACTCCTATCAATTTTTATCTTTTTACTAAAATTCAAGCTGATAAAATTTCCTACAAAATAGTCATTTGCATTTTTCATGTAGGACTAACCATAAGCGAGATATATGATTGAAAATAATTAATATTTAAAAAAAAAGTGCTTTAACAGAAAATGTCTTGTGATTTAAAATACACTTAATTTATTGGGTCCAATACTTTATTAGAAGAAAAAGGAAGTGACATAAAAGTCACTGAAGTCTTCAGAGTCGTTTTTAAATGCTGCAGTTTCGTCTTCGTCTCAAACATTGAAAACTGAATTACATTTTTGTTCAGTAACAGTCACAGTTTTCTTATTGGTTTTTTGCTTATATCTCGAAAACAGTTACTCCTATCAATTTTTATCTTTTTGTCAAAATTAAAGCTGATAAAATTTCCTACAAAATAGTTATTTGCATTTTTCTTGTAGGACCAACCATAAGCGAGTTATAGAGTTGGATATAAATAATATTTAACAAAAATTTGCTTTAAAATAAAATGTTTGAAAAACTGAAATTAAACTAATTTAATTGTGTCTAACACTTTAGTAGAGGAAAAAGAAGAAGACATAAAAGTCACTAAAGGTTTCAAAGTTGTCTTTAATCGTCATATTAATAACAATAACATTAATAATAATAATACAAATAGTACTAAATTTGCTTATATGCAAACGCTTAATTAAGGTAACAGTGTTTTGGTTTCTTGCTCATATCTCGAAAACAGTTACTCCTATCAATTTTTATCTTTTTACTAAAATTCAAGCTGATAAAATTTCCTACAAAATAGTTATTTGCATTTTTTATGTAGGACTAACCATAAGCGAGATATAAGATTGAAAATAATTAATATTTAAAAAAGAAGTGCTCTAACAGAAAATGTCTTGTGATTTAAAATACACTTAATTTATTAGGTCCAATACTTTATTAAAAAAAAAAGGGGGTGACATATAAGTCACTGAAGTCTTCAGAGTCGATTTTAAATGCTGCATTTTCGTCTTCGTCTCAAACATTGAAAACTGAATTACATTTTTGTTCTGAAACGGTAACAGTTTTTACTTTGGTTTTTTGCTTATATCTCGAAAACAGTTACTCCTATCAATTTTTATCTTTCTTTCAAAATTAAAGCTGATAACATTTCCTACAAAATAGTTATTTGCATTTTTCTTGTAGGACCAACCATAAGCGAGTTATAAAGTTAGATATAAATAATATTTAACAAAAACTTGCTTAAAAATAAAATGTTTGAAATACTGAAATTAAACTAAATTAATTGTGTCTAACACTTTAGTAGAGAAAAAAGAAAAAGACATAAAAGTCACCAAAGTCTTCAGAATCGTTTTTAGTCGTCATATTAATAACAATAACATTAATAATAATAATACTAATAGTACTAAATCTGCTTATATGCAAGCGCTTTATTAAGGTAACAGTTTTTTGGTTTCTTGCTTATATCTCGAAATCAGTTACTCCTATAAATTTTTGTCTTTTTTTCAAAATTAAAGCTGATAAAATATTCTACAAAATAGTTATTTGCATTTTTCTTGTAGGACCAACCATAAGCGAGTTATAGAGTTGGATATAAATAATATTTAACAAAAATTTGCTTTAAAATAAAATGTTTGAAAAACTGAAATTAAACTAATTTAACTGTGTCTAACACTTTAGTAGAGAAAAAAGGAAAAGACATAAAAGTCACTAAAGGTTTCAGAGTTGTCTTTAGTTGTCATATTAATAACAATAACATTAATAATAATAATACTAATAGTACTAAATTTGCTTATATGCAAACGCTTAATTAAGGTAACAGTGTTTTGGTTTCTTGCTTATATCTCGAAAACAGTTACTCCTATCAATTTTTATCTTTTTACTAAAATTCAAGCTGATAAAATTTCCTACAAAATAGTTATTTGCATTTTTCATGTAGAACTAACCATAAGCGAGATATATGATTGAAAATAATTAATATTTAAAAAAAAAGTGCTTTAACAGAAAATGTCTTGTGATTTAAAATACACCTAATTTATTAGGTCCAATACTTTATTAAAAAAAAAGGGGGTGACATATAAGTCACTGAAGTCTTCAGAGTCGATTTTAAATGCTGCATTTTCGTCTTCGTCTCAAACATTGAAAACTGAGTTACATTTTTGTTCTGAAACGGTAACAGTTTTTACTTTGGTTTTTTGCTTATATCTCGAAAACAGTTACTCCTATCAATTTTTATCTTTCTTTCAAAATTAAAGCTGATAACATTTCCTACAAAATAGTTATTTGCATTTTTCTTGTAGGACCAACCATAAGCGAGTTATAAAGTTGGATATAAATAATATTTAACAAAAACTTGCTTAAAAATAAAATGTTTGAAATACTGAAATTAAACTAAATTAATTGTGTCTAACACTTTAGTAGAGAAAAAAGAAAAAGACATAAAAGTCACCAAAGTCTTCAGAATCGTTTTTAGTCGTCATATTAATAACAATAACATTAATAATAATAATACTAATAGTACAAAATCTGCTTATATGCAAGCGCTTTATTAAGGTAACAGTTTTTTGGTTTCTTGCTTATATCTCGAAAACAGTTACTCCTATGAATTTTTGTCTTTCTTTCAAAATTAAAGCTGATAAAATATTCTACAAAATAGTTATTTGCATTTTTCTTGTAGGACCAACCATAAGCGAGTTATAGAGTTGGATATAAATAGTATTTAACAAAAATTTGCTTTAAAATAAAATGTTTGAAAAACTGAAATTAAACTAATTTAACTGTGTCTAACACTTTAGTAGAGAAAAAAGGAAAAGACATAAAAGTCACTAAAGATTTCAGAGTTGTCTTTAGTTGTCATATTAATAACAATAACATTAATAATAATAATACTAATAGTACTAAATTTGCTTATATGCAAACGCTTAATTAAGGTAACAGTGTTTTGGTTTCTTGCTTATATCTCGAAAACAGTTACTCCTATCAATTTTTATCTTTTTACTAAAATTCAAGCTGGTAAAATTTCCTACAAAATAGTTATTTGCATTTTTCATGTAGGACTAACCATAAGCGAGATATATGATTGAAAATAATTAATATTTAAAAAAAAAGTGCTTTAACAGAAAATGTCTTGTGATTTAAAATACACTTAATTTATTGGGTCCAATACTTTATTAGAAGAAAAAGGAAATGACATAAAAGTCACTGAAGTCTTCAGAGTCGTTTTTAAATGCTGCAGTTTCGTCTTCGTCTCAAACATTGAAAACCGGATTACATTTTTGTTCAGTAACAGTCAGAGTTTTCTTATTGGTTTTTTGCTTATATCTCGAAAACAGTTACTCCTATCAATTTTTATCTTTCTTCCAAAATTAAAGCTGATAAAATTTCCTACAAAATAGTTATTTGCATTTTTCTTGTAGGACCAACCATAAGCGAGTTATAGAGTTGGATATAAATAATATTTAACAAAAATTTGCTTTAAAATAAAATGTTTGAAAAACTGAAACTAAACTAATTTAATTGTGTCTAACACTTTAGTTGAGGTAAAAGAAGAAGACATAAAAGTCACTAAAAATTTCAAAGTTGTCTTTAATCGTCATATTAATAACAATAACATTAATAATAATAATACTAATAGTACTAAATTTGCTTATATGCAAACGCTTAATTAAGGTAACAGTGTTTTGGTTTCTTGCTCATATCTCGAAAACAGTTACTCCTATCAATTTTTATCTTTTTTCTAAAATTCAAGCTGATAAAATTTCCTACAAAATAGTTATTTGCATTTTTTGTGTAGGACTAACCATAAGCGAGATATAAGATTGAAAATAATTAATATTTAAAAAAGAAGTGCTTTAACAGAAAATGTCTTGTGATTTAAAATACACTTAATTTATTAGGTCCAATACTTTATTAAAAAAAAGGGGGTGACATATAAGTCACTGGAGTCTTCAGAGTCGATTTTAAATGCTGCATTTTCGTCTTCGTCTCAAACATTGAAAACTGAATTACATTTTTGTTCTGAAACGGTAACAGTTTTTACTTTGGTTTTTTGCTTATATCTCGAAAACAGTTACTCCTATCAATTTTTATCTTTCTTTCAAAATTAAAGCTGATAACATTTCCTACAAAATAGTTATTTGCATTTTTCTTGTAGGACCAACCATAAGCGAGTTATAAAGTTGGATATAAATAATATTTAACAAAAACTTGCTTAAAAATAAAATGTTTGAAATACTGAAATTAAACTAAATTAATTGTGTCTAACACTTTAGTAGAGAAAAAAGAAAAAGACATAAAAGTCACCAAAGTCTTCAGAATCGTTTTTAGTCGTCATATTAATAACAATAACATTAATAATAATAATACTAATAGTACTAAATCTGCTTATATGCAAGCGCTTTATTAAGGTAACAGTTTTTTGGTTTCTTGCTTATATCTCGAAAACAGTTACTCCTATGAATTTTTGTCTTTCTTTCAAAATTAAAGCTGATAAAATATTCTACAAAATAGTTATTTGCATTTTTCTTGTAGGACCAACCATAAGCGAGTTATAGAGTTGGATATAAATAATATTTAACAAAAATTTGCTTTAAAATAAAATGTTTGAAAAACTGAAATTAAACTAATTTAATTGTGTCTAACACTTTCGTAGAGGAAAAAGAAGAAGACATAAAAGTCACTAAAGGTTTCAAAGTTGTCTTTAATCGTCATATTAATAACAATAACATTAATAATAATAATACTAATAGTACTAAATTTGCTTATATGCAAACGCTTAATTAAGGTAACAGTGTTTTGGTTTCTTGCTCATATCTCGAAAACAGTTACTCCTATCAATTTTTATCTTTTTACTAAAATTCAAGCTGATAAAATTTCCTACAAAATAGTTATTTGCATTTTTTATGTAGGACTAACCATAAGCGAGATATAAGATTGAAAATAATTAAAATTTAAAAAAGAAGTGCTTTAACAGAAAATGTCTTGTGATTTAAAATACACTTAATTTATTAGGTCCAATACTTTATTAAAAAAAAAGGGGGTGACATATAAGTCACTGAAGTCTTCAGAGTCGATTTTAAATGCTGCATTTTCGTCTTCGTCTCAAACATTGAAAACTGAATTACATTTTTGTTCTGAAACGGTAACAGTTTTTACTTTGGTTTTATGCTTATATCTCGAAAACAGTTACTCCTATCAATTTTTATCTTTCTTTCAAAATTAAAGCTGATAACATTTCCTACAAAATAGTTATTTGCATTTTTCTTGTAAGACCAACCATAAGCGAGTTATAAAGTTGGATATAAATAATATTTAACAAAAACTTGCTTAAAAATAAAATGTTTGAAATACTGAAATTAAACTAAATTAATTGTGTCTAACACTTTAGTAGAGAAAAAAGAAAAAGACATAAAAGTCACCAAAGTCTTCAGAATCGTTTTTAGTCGTCATATTAATAACAATAACATTAATAATAATAATACTAATAGTACTAAATCTGCTTATATGCAAGCGCTTTATTAAGGTAACAGTTTTTTGGTTTCTTGCTTATATCTCAAAAACAGTTACTCCTATGAATTTTTATCTTTCTGTCAAAATTAAAGCTGATAAAATTTCCTACAAAATAGTTATTTGCATTTTTCTTGTAGGACCAACCATAAGCGAGTTATAGAGTTGGATATAAATAATATTTAACAAAAATTTGCTTTAAAATAAAATGTTTGAAAAACTGAAATTAAACTAATTTAATTGTGTCTAACACTTTCGTAGAGGAAAAAGAAGAAGACATAAAAGTCACTAAAGGTTTCAAAGTTGTCTTTAATCGTCATATTAATAACAATAACATTAATAATAATAATACTAATAGTACTAAATTTGCTTATATGCAAACGCTTAATTAAGGTAACAGTGTTTTGGTTTCTTGCTCATATCTCGAAAACAGTTACTCCTATCAATTTTTATCTTTTTACTAAAATTCAAGCTGATAAAATTTCCTACAAAATAGTTATTTGCATTTTTTATGTAGGACTAACCATAAGCGAGATATAAGATTGAAAATAATTAAAATTTAAAAAAGAAGTGCTTTAACAGAAAATGTCTTGTGATTTAAAATACACTTAATTTATTAGGTCCAATACTTTATTAAAAAAAAAGGGGGTGACATATAAGTCACTGAAGTCTTCAGAGTCGATTTTAAATGCTGCATTTTCGTCTTCGTCTCAAACATTGAAAACTGAATTACATTTTTGTTCTGAAACGGTAACAGTTTTTACTTTGGTTTTATGCTTATATCTCGAAAACAGTTACTCCTATCAATTTTTATCTTTCTTTCAAAATTAAAGCTGATAACATTTCCTACAAAATAGTTATTTGCATTTTTCTTGTAAGACCAACCATAAGCGAGTTATAAAGTTGGATATAAATAATATTTAACAAAAACTTGCTTAAAAATAAAATGTTTGAAATACTGAAATTAAACTAAATTAATTGTGTCTAACACTTTAGTAGAGAAAAAAGAAAAAGACATAAAAGTCACCAAAGTCTTCAGAATCGTTTTTAGTCGTCATATTAATAACAATAACATTAATAATAATAATACTAATAGTACTAAATCTGCTTATATGCAAGCGCTTTATTAAGGTAACAGTTTTTTGGTTTCTTGCTTATATCTCAAAAACAGTTACTCCTATGAATTTTTATCTTTCTGTCAAAATTAAAGCTGATAAAATTTCCTACAAAATAGTTATTTGCATTTTTCTTGTAGGACCAACCATAAGCGAGTTATAGAGTTGGATATAAATAATATTTAACAAAAATTTGCTTTAAAATAAAATGTTTGAAAAACTGAAATTAAACTAATTTAATTGTGTCTAACACTTTAGTAGAGGAAAAAGAAGAAGACATAAAAGTCACTAAAGGTTTCAAAGTTGTCTTTAATCGTCATATTAATAACAATAACATTAATAATAATAATACTAATAGTACTAAATTTGCTTATATGCAAACGCTTAATTAAGGTAACAGTGTTTTGGTTTCTTGCTCAGATCTCGAAAACAGTTACTCCTATCAATTTTTGTCTTTTTACTAAAATTCAAGCTGATAAAATTTCCTACAAAATAGTTATTTGCATTTTTTATGTAGGACTAACCATAAGCGAGATATAAGATTGAAAATAATTAATATTTAAAAAAGAAGTGCTTTAACAGAAAATGTCTTGTGATTTAAAATACACTTAATTTATTAGGTCCAATACTTTATTAAAAAAAAAAGGGGGTGACATATAAGTCACTGAAGTCTTCAGAGTCGATTTTAAATGCTGCATTTTCGTCTTCGTCTCAAACATTGAAAACTGAATTACATTTTTGTTCTGAAACGGTAACAGTTTTTACTTTGGTTTTTTGCTTATATCTCGAAAACAGTTACTCCTATCAATTTTTATCTTTCTTTCAAAATTAAAGCTGATAACATTTCCTACAAAATAGTTATTTGCATTTTTCTTGTAAGACCAACCATAAGCGAGTTATAAAGTTGGATATAAATAATATTTAACAAAAACTTGCTTAAAAATAAAATGTTTGAAATACTGAAATTAAACTAAATTAATTGTGTCTAACACTTTAGTAGAGAAAAAAGAAAAAGACATAAAAGTCACCAAAGTCTTCAGAATCGTTTTTAGTCGTCATATTAATAACAATAACATTAATAATAATAATACTAATAGTACTAAATCTGCTTATATGCAAGCGCTTTATTAAGGTAACAGTTTTTTGGCTTCTTGCTTATATCTCGAAAACAGTTACTCCTATGAATTTTTGTCTTTTTTTCAAAATTAAAGCTGATAAAATATTCTACAAAATAGTTATTAGCATTTTTCTTGTAGGACCAACCATAAGCGAGTTATAGAGTTGGATATAAATAATATTTAACAAAAATTTGCTTTAAAATAAAATGTTTGAAAAACGGAAATTAAACTAATTTAACTGTGTCTAACACTTTAGTAGGGAAAAAAGGAAAAGACATAAAAGTCACTAAAGGTTTCAGAGTTGTCTTTAGTTGTCATATTAATAACAATAACATTAATAATAATAATACTAATAGTACTAAATTTGCTTATATGCAAACGCTTAATTAAGGTAACAGTGTTTTGGTTTCTTGCTTATATCTCGAAAACAGTTACTCCTATCAATTTTTATCTTTTTACTAAAATTCAAGCTGATAAAATTTCCTACAAAATAGTTATTTGCATTTTTTATGTAGGACTAACCATAAGCGAGATATATGATTGAAAATAATTAATATTTAAAAAAGAAGTGCTTTAACAGAAAATGTCTTGTGATTTAAAATACACTTAATTTATTGAGTCCAATACTTTATTAGAAGAAAAAGGAAGTGACATAAAAGTCACTGAAGTCTTCAGAGTCGTTTTTAAATGCTGCAGTTTCGTCTTCGTCTCAAACATTGAAAACTGAATTACATTTTTGTTCAGTAACAGTCACAGTTTTCTTATTGGTTTTTTGCTTATATCTCGAAAACAGTTACTCCTATCAATTTTTATCTTTCTGTCAAAATTAAAGCTGATAAAATTTCCTACAAAATAGTTATTTGCATTTTTCTTGTAGGACCAACCATAAGCGAGTTATAGAGTTGGATATAAATAATATTTAACAAAAATTTGCTTTAAAATAAAATGTTTGAAAAACTGAAATTAAACTAATATAATTGTGTCTAACACTTTAGTAGAGGAAAAAGAAGAAGACATAAAAGTCACTAAAGGTTTCAAAGTTGTCTTTAATCGTCATATTAATAACAATAACATTAATAATAATAATACTAATAGTACTAAATTTGCTTATATGCAAACGCTTAATTAAGGTAACAGTGTTTTGATTTCTTGCTCATATCTCGAAAACAGTTACTCCTATCAATTTTTATCTTTTTACTAAAATTCAAGCTGATAAAATTTCCTACAAAATAGTTATTTGCATTTTTTATGTAGGACTAACCATAAGCGAGATATAAGATTGAAAATAATTAATATTTAAAAAAAAAGTGCTTTAACAGAAAATGTCTTGTGATTTAAAATACACTTAATTTATTAGGTCCAATACTTTATTAGAAGAAAAAGGAAGTGACATAAAAGTCACTGAAGTCTTCAGAGTCGTTTTTAAATGCTGCAGTTTCGTCTTCGTCTCAAACATTGAAAACCGAATTACATTTTTGTTCAGTAACAGTCACAGTTTTCTTATTGGTTTTTTGCTTATATCTCGAAAACAGTTACTTTTATCAATTTTTATCTTTCTTTCAAAATTAAAGCTGATAAAATTTCCTACAAAATAGTTATTTGCATTTTTCTTGTAAGACCAGCCATAAGCGAGTTATAAAGTTGGATATAAATAATATTTAACAAAAACTTGCTTAAAAATAAAATGTTTGAAATACTGAAATTAAACTAAATTAATTGTGTCTAACACTTTAGTAGAGAAAAAAGAAAAAGACATAAAAGTCACCAAAGTCTTTAGAATCGTTTTTAGTCGTCATATTAATAACAATAACATTAATAATAATAATACTAATAGTACTAAATCTGCTTATATGCAAGCGCTTTATTAAGGTAACAGTTTTTTGGTTTCTTGCTTATATCTCGAAAACAGTTACTCCTATGAATTTTTGTCTTTCTTTCAAAATTAAAGCTGATAAAATATTCTACAAAATAGTTATTTGCATTTTTCTTGTAGGACCAACCATAAGCGAGTTATAGAGTTGGATATAAATAATATTTAACAAAAATTTGCTTTAAAATAAAATGTTTGAAAAACGGAAATTAAACTAATTTAACTGTGTCTAACACTTTAGTAGAGAAAAAAGGAAAAGACATAAAAGTCACTAAAGGTTTCAGAGTTGTCTTTAGTTGTCATATTAATAACAATAACATTAATAATAATAATACTAATAGTACTAAATTTGCTTATATGCAAACGCTTAATTAAGGTAACAGTGTTTTGGTTTCTTGCTTATATCTCGAAAACAGTTACTCCTATCAATTTTTATTTTTTTACTAAAATTCAAGCTGATAAAATTTCCTACAAAATAGTTATTTGCATTTTTCATGTAGGACTAACCATAAGCGAGATATATGATTGAAAATAATTAATATTTAAAAAAAAAAGTGCTTTAACAGAAAATGTCTTGTGATTTAAAATACACTTAATTTATTGGGTCCAATACTTTATTAGAAGAAAAAGGAAGTGACATTAAAGTCACTGAAGTCTTCAGAGTCGTTTTTAAATGCTGCAGTTTCGTCTTCGTCTCAAACATTGAAAACCGAATTACATTTTTGTTCAGTAACAGTCACAGTTTTCTTATTGGTTTTTTGCTTATATCTCGAAAACAGTTACTCCTATCAATTTTTATCTTTCTTTCAAAATTAAAGCTGATAAAATTTCCTACAAAATAGTTATTTGCATTTTTCTTGTAGGACCAACCATAAGCGAGTTATAGAGTTGGATATAAATAATATTTAACAAAAATTTGCTTTAAAATAAAATGTTTGAAAAACTGAAATTAAACTAATTTAATTGTGTCTAACACTTTAGTAGAGGAAAAAGAAGAAGACATAAAAATCACTAAAGGTTTCAAAGTTGTCTTTAATCGTCATATTAATAACAATAACATTAATAATAATAATACTAATAGTACTAAATTTGCTTATATGCAAACGCTTAATTAAGGTAACAGTGTTTTGGTTTCTTGCTCATATCTCGAAAACAGTTACTCCTATCAATTTTTATCTTTTTACTAAAATTCAAGCTGATAAAATTTCCTACAAAATAGTTATTTACATTTTTTATGTAGGACTAACCATAAGCGAGATATAAGATTGAAAATAATTAATATTTAAAAAAGAAGTGCTTTAACAGAAAATGTCTTGTAATTTAAAATACACTTAATTTATTAGGTCCAATACTTTATTAAAAAAAAAGGGGGTGACATATAAGTCACTGAAGTCTTCAGGGTCGATTTTAAATGCTGCATTTTCGTCTTCGTCTCAAACATTGAAAACTGAATTACATTTTTCTTCTGAAACGGTAACAGTTTTTACTTTGGTTTTTTGCTTATATCTCGAAAACAGTTACTCCTATCAATTTTTATCTTTCTTTCAAAATTAAAGCTGATAACATTTCCTACAAAATAGTTATTTGCATTTTTCTTGTAGGACCAACCATAAGCGAGTATAGAGTTGGACATAAATAATATTTAACAAAAATTTGCTTTAAAATAAAATGTTTGAAAAACTGAAATTAAACTAAATTAATTGTGTCTAACACTTTAGTAGAGAAAAAAGAAAAAGACATAAAAGTCACCAAAGTCTTCAGAATCGTTTTTAGTCGTCATATTAATAACAATAACATTAATAATAATAATACTAATAGTACTAAATCTGCTTATATGCAAGCGCTTTATTAAGGTAACAGTTTTTACTTTGGTTTTTTGCTTATATCTCGAAAACAGTTACTCCTATCAATTTTTATCTTTCTTTCAAAATTAAAGTTGATAACATTTCCTACAAAATAGTTATTTGCATTTTTCTTGTAGGACCAACCATAAGCGAGTATAGAGTTGGATATAAATAATATTTAACAAAAATTTGCTTTAAAATAAAATGTTTGAAAAACTGAAATTAAACTAATTTAACTGTGTCTAACACTTTAGTAGAGAAAAAAGGAAAAGACATAAAAGTCACTAAAGGTTTCAGAGTTGTCTTTAGTTGTCATATTAATAACAATAACATTAATAATAATAATACTAATAGTACTAAATTTGCTTATATGCAAAAGCTTAATTAAGGTAACAGTGTTTTGGTTTCTTGCTTATATCTCGAAAACAGTTACTCCTATCAATTTTTATCTTTTTACTAAAATTCAAGCTGATAAAATTTCCTACAAAATAGTTATTTGCATTTTTCATGTAGGACTAACCATAAGCGAGATATATGATTGAAAATAATTAATATTTAAAAAAAAAGTGCTTTAACAGAAAATGTTTTGTGATTTAAAATACACTTAATTTATTGGGTCCAATACTTTATTAGAAGAAAAAGGAAGTGACATAAAAATCACTGAAGTCTTCAGAGTCGTTTTTAAATGCTGCAGTTTCGTCTTCGTCTCAAACATTGAAAACCGAATTACATTTTTGTTCAGTAACAGTCACAGTTTTCTTATTGGTTTTTTGCTTATATCTCGAAAACAGTTACTCCTATCAATTTTTATCTTTTTTTCAAAATTAAAGCTGATAAAATTTCCTACAAAATAGTTATTTGCATTTTTCTTGTAGGACCAACCATAAGCGAGTTATAGAGTTGGATATAAATAATATTTAACAAAAATTTGCTTTAAAATAAAATGTTTGAAAAACTGAAATTAAACTAATTTAATTGTGTCTAACACTTTAGTAGAGGAAAAAGAAGAAGACAAGAAAGACAAAAATTCATAGGAGTAACTGTTTTCGAGATATAAGCAAGAAACCAAAAAACTGTTACCTTAATAAAGCGCTTGCATATAAGCAGATTTAGTACTATTAGTATTATTATTATTAATGTTATTGTTATTAATATGACGACTAAAAACGATTCTGAAGACTTTGGTGACTTTTATGTCTTTTTCTTTTTTCTCTACTAAAGTGTTAGACACAATTAATTTAGTTTAATTTCAGTATTTCAATCATTTTATTTTTAAGCAAGTTTTTGTTAAATATTATTTATATCCAACTTTATAACTCGCTTATGGTTGGTCCCACAAGAAAAATGCAAATAACTATTTTGTAGGAAATGTTATCAGCTTTAATTTTGAAAGAAAGATAAAAATTGATAGGAGTAACTGTTTTCGAGATATGAGCAAGAAACCAAAACACTGTTACCTTAATTAAGCGTTTGCATATAAGCAAATTTAGTACTATTAGTATTATTATTATTAATGTTATTGTTATTAATATGACGATTAAAGACAACTTTGAAACCTTTAGTGACTTTTATGTCTTCTTCTTTTTCCTCTACTAAAGTGTTAGACACAATTAAATTAGTTTAATTTCAGTTTTTCAAACATTTTATTTTAAAGCAAATTTTTGTTAAATATTATTTATATCCAACTCTATAACTCGCTTATGGTTGGTCCTACAAGAAAAATGCAAATATTTATTTTGTAGGAAATTTTATCAGCTTTAATTTTGACAGAAAGATAAAAATTTATAGGAGTAACTGTTTTCGAGATATAAGCAAAAAACCAATAAGAAAACTGTGACTGTTACTGAACAAAAATGTAATTCAGTTTTCAATGTTTGAGACGAAGACGAAACTGCAGCATTTAAAAACGACTCTGAAGACTTCAGTGACTTTTATGTCACTTCCTTTTTCTTCTAATAAAGTATTGGACCCAATAAATTAAGTGTATTTTAAATCACAAGACATTTTCTGTTAAAGCACTTTTTTTTAAATATTAATTATTTTCAATCATATATCTCGCTTATGGTTAGTCCTACATGAAAAATGCAAATAACTATTTTATAGGAAATTTTATCAGCTTGAATTTTAGTAAAAAGATAAAAATTGATAGGAGTAACTGTTTTCGAGATATAAGCAAGAAACCAAAACACTGTTACCTTAATTAAGCGTTTGCATATAAGCAAATTTAGTACTATTAGTATTATTATTATTAATGTTATTGTTATTAATATGACAACTAAAGACAACTCTGAAACCTTTAGTGACTTTTATGTCTCTTCCTTTTTCCTCTACTAAAGTGTTAGACACAATTAAATTAGTTTAATTTCAGTTTTTCAAACATTTTATTTTAAAGCAAATTTTTGTTAAAAATTATTTATATCCAACTCTATAACTCGCTTATGGTTGGTCCTACAAGAAAAATGCAAATAACTATTTTGTAGGAAATTTTATCAGCTTTAATTTTGAAAAAAAGACAAAAATTCATAGGAGTAACTGTTTTCGAGATATAAGCAAGAAACCAAAAAACTGTTACCTTAATAAAGCGCTTGCATATAAGCAGATTTAGTACTATTAGTATTATTATTGTTAATGTTATTGTTATTAATATGACGACTAAAAACGATTTTGAAGACTTTGGTGACTTATGTTTTTTTCTTTTTTCTCAACTAAAGTGTTAGACACAATTAATTTAGTTTAATTTCAGTATTTCAAACATTTTATTTTTAAGCAAGTTTTTGTTAAATATTATTTATATCCAACTTTATAACTCGCTTATGGTTGGTCCTACAAGAAAAATGCAAATAACTATTTTGTAGGAAATGTTATCGGCTTTAATTTTGAAAGAAAGATAAAAATTGATAGGAGTAACTGTTTTCGAGATATAAGCAAAAAACCAATGTAAAAACTGTTACCGTTTCAGAACAAAAATGTAATTCAGTTTTCAATGTTTGAGACGAAGACGAAAATGCAGCATTTAAAATCGACTCTGAAGACTTCAGGGACTTATATGTCACCCCCTTTTTTTCTAATAAAGTATTGGACCTAATAAATTAAGTGTATTTTAAATCACAAGACATTTTCTGTTAAAGCACTTTTTTTTAAATATTAATTATTTTCAATCATATATCTCGCTTATGGTTAGTCCTACATGAAAAATGCAAATAACTATTTTATAGGAAATTTTATCAGCTTGAATTTTAGTAAAAAGATAAAAATTGATAGGAGTAACTGTTTTCGAGATATAAGCAAGAAACCAAAACACTGTTACCTTAATTAAGCGTTTGCATATAAGCAAATTTAGTACTATTAGTATTATTATTATTAATGTTATTGTTATTAATATGACAACTAAAGACAACTCTGAAACCTTTAGTGACTTTTATGTCTCTTCCTTTTTCCTCTACTAAAGTGTTAGACACAATTAAATTAGTTTAATTTCAGTTTTTCAAACATTTTATTTTAAAGCAAATTTTTGTTAAAAATTATTTATATCCAACTCTATAACTCGCTTATGGTTGGTCCTACAAGAAAAATGCAAATAACTATTTTGTAGGAAATTTTATCAGCTTTAATTTTGAAAAAAAGACAAAAATTCATAGGAGTAACTGTTTTCGAGATATAAGCAAGAAACCAAAAAACTGTTACCTTAATAAAGCGCTTGCATATAAGCAGATTTAGTACTATTAGTATTATTATTGTTAATGTTATTGTTATTAATATGACGACTAAAAACGATTTTGAAGACTTTGGTGACTTATGTTTTTTTCTTTTTTCTCAACTAAAGTGTTAGACACAATTAATTTAGTTTAATTTCAGTATTTCAAACATTTTATTTTTAAGCAAGTTTTTGTTAAATATTATTTATATCCAACTTTATAACTCGCTTATGGTTGGTCCTACAAGAAAAATGCAAATAACTATTTTGTAGGAAATGTTATCGGCTTTAATTTTGAAAGAAAGATAAAAATTGATAGGAGTAACTGTTTTCGAGATATAAGCAAAAAACCAATGTAAAAACTGTTACCGTTTCAGAACAAAAATGTAATTCAGTTTTCAATGTTTGAGACGAAGACGAAAATGCAGCATTTAAAATCGACTCTGAAGACTTCAGGGACTTATATGTCACCCCCTTTTTTTCTAATAAAGTATTGGACCTAATAAATTAAGTGTATTTTAAATCACAAGACATTTTCTGTTAAAGCACTTCTTTTTTAAATATTAATTATTTTCAATCTTATATCTCGCTTATGGTTAGTCCTACATAAAAAATGCAAATAATTATTTTGTAGGAAATTTTATCAGCTTGAATTTTAGTAAAAAGATAAAAGTTGATAGGAGTAACTGTTTTCGAGATATGAGCAAGAAACCAAAACACTGTTACCTTAATTAAGCGTTTGCATATTAGCAAATTTAGTACTATTAGTATTATTATTATTAATGTTATTGTTATTAATATGACGATTAAAGACAACTTTGAAACCTTTAGTGACTTTTATGTCTTCTTCTTTTTCCTCTACTAAAGTGTTAGACACAATTAAATTAGTTTAATTTCAGTTTTTCAAACATTTTATTTTAAAGCAAATTTTTGTTAAATATTATTTATATCCAACTCTATAACTCGCTTATGGTTGGTCCTACAAGAAAAATGCAAATAACTATTTTGTAGGAAATTTTATCAGCTTTAATTTTGAAAAAAAGATAAAAATTGATAGGAGTAACTGTTTTCGAGATATAAGCAAGAAACCAAAAAACTGTTACCTTAATAAAGCGCTTGCATATAAGCAGATTTAGTACTATTAGTATTATTATTAATAATGTTATTGTTATTAATATGACGACTAAAAACGATTCTGAAGACTTTGGTGACTTTTATGTCTTTTTCTTTTTTCTCTACTAAAGTGTTAGACTCAATTAATTTAGTTTAATTTCGGTTTTTCAAACATTTTATTTAAAGCAAATTTTTGTTAAATATTATTTATATCCAACTCTATAACTCGCTTATGGTTGGTCCTACAAGAAAAATGCAAACAACTATTTTGTAGGAAGCTTTATCAGCTTTAATTTAAAAAAAAAGATAAAAATTGATAGGAGTAACTGTTTTCGAGATATAAGCAAAAAACCAATAAGAAAACTGTAACAGTTACTGAACAAAAATGTAATTCAGTTTTCAATGTTTGAGACGAAGACGAAAATGCAGCATTTACAAACGACTCTAAAAACTTCAGTGATCTTTCTGTCACCTCTTTTTTCTTCTAATAAAGTATTGGACCCAATAAATTAAGTGTATTTTAAATCACAAGACATTTTCTGTTGAAGCACTTTTTTTAAATTTTAATTATTTTCAAATTTATATCTCGCTTATGGTTAGTCCTACATTAAAAATGCAATTAACTATTTTGTAGGAAATTTTATCAGCTTTAATTTTAGTAAAAAGATAAAAATTGATAGGAGTAACTGTTTTCGAGATATAAGCAAGAAACCAAAACACTGTTACCTTAATTAAGCGTTTGCATATAAGCAAATTTAGTACTATTAGTATTATTATTATTAATGTTATTGTTATTAATATTACGATTAAAGACAACTTTGAAACCTTTAGTGACTTTTATGTCTTCTTCTTTTTCCTCTACTAAAGTGTTAGACACAATTAAATTAGTTTAATTTCAGTTTTTCAAACATTTTATTTTAAAGCAAATTTTTGTTAAATATTATTTATATCCAACTCTATAACTCGCTTATGGTTGGTCCTACAAGAAAAATGCAAATAACTATTTTGTAGGAAATTTTATCAGCTTTAATTTTGAAAAAAAGATAAAAATTGATAGGAGTAACTGTTTTCGAGATATAAGCAAAAAACCAATAAGAAAACTGTGACTGTTACTGAACAAAAATGTAATTCGGCTTTCAATGTTTGAGACGAAGACGAAACTGCAGCATTTAAAAACGACTCTGAAGACTTCAGTGACTTTTATGTCACTTCCTTTTTCTTCTAATAAAGTATTGGACCCAATAAATTAAGTGTATTTTAAATCACAAGACATTTTCTGTTAAAGCACTTTTTTTTTAAATATTAATTATTTTCAATCATATATCTCGCTTATGGTTAGTCCTACATGAAAAATGCAAATAACTATTTTGTAGGAAATTTTATCAGCTTGAATTTTAGTAAAAAGATAAAAATTGATTGGAGTAACTGTTTTCGAGATATAAGCAAGAAACCAAAACACTGTTACCTATATTAAGCGTTTGCATATAAGCAAATTTAGTACTATTAGTATTATTATTATTAATGTTATTGTTATTAATATGACAACTAAAGACAACTCTGAAACCTTTAGTGACTTTTATGTCTTTTCCTTTTTTCTCTACTAAAGTGTTAGACACAGTTAAATTAGTTTAATTTCAGTTTTTCAAACATTTTATTTTAAAGCAAATTTTTGTTAAATATTATTTATATCCAACTCTATAACTCGCTTATGGTTGGTCCTACAAGAAAAATGCAAATAACTATTTTGTAGAATATTTTATCAGCTTTAATTTTGAAAGAAAGACAAAAATTCATAGGAGTAACTGTTTTCGAGATATAAGCAAGAAACCAAAAAACTGTTACCTTAATAAAGCGCTTGCATATAAGCAGATTTAGTACTATTAGTATTATTATTATTAATGTTATTGTTATTAATATGACGACTAAAAACGATTCTGAAGACTTTGGTGACTTTTATGTCTTTTTCTTTTTTCTCTACTAAAGTGTTAGACACAATTAATTTAGTTTAATTTCAGTATTTCAAACATTTTATTTTTAAGCAAGTTTTTGTTAAATATTATTTATATCCAACTTTATAACTCGCTTATGGTTGGTCCTACAAGAAAAATGCAAATAACTATTTTGTAGGAAATGTTATCAGCTTTAATTTTGAAAGAAAGATAAAAATTGATAGGAGTAACTGTTTTCGAGATATAAGCAAAAAACCAAAGTAAAAACTGTTACCGTTTCAGAACAAAAATGTAATTCAGTTTTCAATGTTTGAGACGAAGACGAAAATGCAGCATTTAAAATCGACTCTGAAGACTTCAGTGACTTATATGTCACCCCCTTTTTTTTAATAAAGTATTGGACCTAATAAATTAAGTGTATTTTAAATCACAAGACATTTTCTGTTAAAGCACTTCTTTTTTAAATATTAATTATTTTCAATCTTATATCTCGCTTATGGTTAGTCCTACACAAAAAATGCAAATAACTATTTTGTAGGAAATTTTATCAGCTTGAATTTTAGTAAAAAGACAAAAATTGATAGGAGTAACTGTTTTCGAGATCTGAGCAAGAAACCAAAACACTGTTACCTTAATTAAGCGTTTGCATATAAGCAAATTTAGTACTATTAGTATTATTATTATTAATGTTATTGTTATTAATATGACGATTAAAGACAACTTTGAAACCTTTAGTGACTTTTATGTCTTCTTCTTTTTCCTCTACTAAAGTGTTAGACACAATTAAATTAGTTTAATTTCAGTTTTTCAAACATTTTATTTTAAAGCAAATTTTTGTTAAATATTATTTATATCCAACTCTATAACTCGCTTATGGTTGGTCCTACAAGAAAAATGCAAATAACTATTTTGTAGGAAATTTTATCAGCTTTAATTTTGACAGAAAGATAAAAATTGATAGGAGTAACTGTTTTCGAGATATAAGCAAAAAACCAATAAGAAAACTGTGACTGATACTGAACAAAAATGTAATTCAGTTTTCAATGTTTGAGACGAAGACGAAACTGCAGCATTTAAAAACGACTTTGAAGACTTCAGTGACTTTTATGTCACTTCCTTTTTCTTCTAATAAAGTATTGGACCCAATAAATTAAGTGTATTTTAAATCACAAGACATTTTCTGTTAAAGCACTTTTTTTTTAAATATTAATTATTTTCAATCATATATCTCGCTTATGGTTAGTCCTACATGAAAAATGCAAATAACTATTTTGTAGGAAATTTTATCAGCTTGAATTTTAGTAAAAAGATAAAAATTGATAGGAGTAACTGTTTTTGAGATATAAGCAAGAAACCAAAACACTGTTACCTTAATTAAGCGTTTGCATATAAGCAAATTTAGTACTATTAGTATTATTATTATTAATGCTATTGTTATTAATATGACAACTAAAGACAACTCTGAAACCTTTAGTGACTTTTATGTCTTTTTCTTTTTCCTCTACTAAAGTGTTAGACTCAATTAATTTAGTTTAATTTCGGTTTTTCAAACATTTTATTTTAAAGCAAATTTTTGTTAAATATTAAAAACTATAAATTGGCTTAGATTGCCTAAAAACACAGATCACACATGATCTTTTGCATAAAAATGAGAAAACGCTCATGTAACACACAAAATAAGCTCCATTTTTCCTTTTTAAAAGTATTATTATTATTATTACTTTTGTTACTATTACTATTATTATTATTATTATTATTATTATTGTTATTATTATTATTATTATTATTATTATTATTATTATTATTATTATTATTATTATTATTATTATTATTATTATTATTATTATTATTATTATTATTATTATTATTATTATTATTATTATTATTATTATTATTATTATTAAAAACTTATATTAAACAGACAGAAAACGTCGTATTCTGACACAACTTAAAACACAGATCACACATGATCTTTTGCATAGAAATGAGAAAACGCTCATATAACACAAAATAAGCTTCATTTTGGCTTAGAAATCTAAGCTTACTTTTTTATTATTATTACTATTATTATTATTATTATTATTATTATTATTATTATTATTATTATTATTATTATTATTAATATTAATATTATTATTATTAAAGACGGATTATAACTTTTGTATAGTAAATGTTTTTATACCAGTTTTAAAATGAGTTATTAACTTTAGACAATTTCTTGCCTAAAAACACAGAT
>NW_026986716.1:0-2500 GCF_031307605.1 Tribolium castaneum
GCACAAATATCGAATTACGTATCAGTTTAGGCAAATACAGCTAATTTTAAACGATTCCTTGCTATAAACAAGAAAAATTTTATCAAACATATTGAAAACGTTTTATTCTCGAAAATAAGAGCAAATTTTGTATCAGTTTTAACAAAAGCGGATTACTCTGTTTGATTCTATGCTTAGAGTAGAGTAAACTACTATAAAACGTAATGAAAACTTTATATTCAAGCTCAAAAGAACAAATTACGTTATATTTTTGACAAAAAAAAATATTTCGGACGATTACATTCTTCGAAGTTAGCAAACTTTAATTAAACAAGTGCAAAAGCTAATACTTTGCTTTAAAATGTCGATTTATGTGATAATATGGTGTTTTGCATCTGTCCTATAAAAGTTTACTCGTTTCGCTCCATTGAATCATTCGAAATAAATTATTTTGCCACAACAACAACGAAAATAATTTGTTTTTGTTTAAACTGTAACTTAAGTAGTTTTTATAAAACGAACTAAGACGTTTGGCATCTGTTTAGTGAAAGTTTTCTCGTTTGGGGGCATAAAATCGTTTGAAATTAACAGTTCTGGTCAAAACTATAACGTAAATTATTTCTTTGAGACGAAATTTAAAGTTTTCATTAAGTTTTATGCAAGTTTGCCCTATTCTAAGCAAAGGAGTAATCAGGATAAACTGCTTTTATCCAAAGTAATACATAATTTGCAGTTTTGAGCCAGAATAAGACGTTTTTAATCTCTTTAATGTAAGTTTTCGTGTTCAAAAGAAAGGATCGTCTAAAATAAGCAGTTTCTGTCCAAACTGAAACGTAATTTGATTTTCTGTGTCTGAATAAGAGGTTTTCAGTTTCTTTGATGTAAGGTTTCTTGTTTGTAACAATGAATAAACGAAAATAATTGGTTTTAATCCAAACTGTGACATAAATCTTTTTTCAAAGGCGAAATCAGACGTTTTGCTTCTGTTTAGTGAAAGTATACTGGTTTCAAAGCATAGAATCGTTTGAAATTAACAGTTCTCGTCAAGACTATAACGCAAATCTTTTGTTTTGTGCTAAAATAAGACGTTTTTAGTCTGTTTGATATAAGTTTTCTTGTTCAAAGCAAAATATTGTCGCAAATCAACCGTTTTTGTCTAAACTGATACAAAATTCGGTGGTTTGTGTCCGAATACAAAGTTTTCAGATTCTTTAATGTTAGGTTTGCTGCTTCTAACAAAGAATCAACGAAAATACTTTGTTTTAATACAAACTGCAATATAAAATGTCATTATAGGACAAAACATGATGTTTGGCATTTGTTTAATAAAAATTTACTCGTTTGGAAGCATAGAATCATTCCAAATAAGCTATTCTCGTCATAACTATAATGTAATTAGTATTTTGTGCCAAAATACTGCGTTTTTGTTAGGATTAATAAGAATTTAGTCTATTTTAGCAATGAAACGAATAGGATTAGCTGCCTCTATACAAAGTGATACATAAATTGCTTTTTTATGCCAGATTTATACGTTTTTAGTCTGTTCGATGTAAGTTTTCTTGAATAATAATAATAATAATAATAATAATAATAATAATAATAATAATTATAAAATAATAATAATAATAATAGTAATAGTAATAAAAGTAATAATGATAATAATACTTTTAACAAGGAAAAATGAAGCTTATTTTGTGTGTTACATAAGCGTTTTCTCATTTCTATGCAAGAGATCATCTGTGATCCTTGTTTTTAGGCAAGAAATTGTCTAAAATTAATAACTCATTTCAAAACTGGTATAAAAACATTTACTATACAAAAGTTATAATCGGTTTTTAATAATAATAATATTAATAGTAATAATAATAATAATAATAATAATAATAAAAATTATAATAATAATAATAAAAGTAATAGTAATAATAATAATAATAAAAATAATAATAATAGTAGTAATAAAAGTAAGCTTAGTTTTCTAAGCAAAAATAAAGCTTATTTTGTGTGTTATATGAGCGTTTTCTCATTTCTATGCAAGAGATCATCTGTGATCTGTGTTTTTAGCCAAGAAATTGTCTAAAATTAATAACTCATTTTAAAACTGGTATAAAAACATTTACTATACAAAAGTTAATAAAAATAATAATAATAATAATAATAGTAATAGTAATAAAAATAATAATAATAATACTTTTAATAAGGAAAAATATAGTTTATTTTGTGAGTTACATGAGCGTTTTCTCATTTCTATGCAAGAGATCATCTGTGATCTGTGTTTTTAGGCAAGACTATTCCAGAATTATACGTTTTTAGTCTGTTCGATGTAAGTTTTCTTGTTCAAAGCAAAAGATCGTCTAAAATAAGCCGTTTTTGTTTGAACTGATGAACATTTCGGATTGAGAGTCAACAAAAATAATTTGTTTTAATACAAACTGATACTTTTTGTTCCTATAAGACAAAATATAAGATTTTGCATCCATTGAATATAAAAATATATTTGTGTCGAAGCATAGAATCGTCCGAG
>NW_026986716.1:5000-7500 GCF_031307605.1 Tribolium castaneum
TCCTTTTTCCTCTACTAAAGTGTTAGATCCAATTAATTTAGTTTAATTTCGGTTTTTCAAACATTTTATTTTATAGCAAATTTTTGTTGAATATTATTTATATCCAACTCTATAACTCGCCAAGGGTTGTTCCTACAGGAAATTTGTAAATAACTATTTTGTAAGAAATTTTTTCAGCTTTAATTTTAAAAAAAAAGATAAAATTTGATAGAAATAACGGTTTTCGAGATATAAGCAAAAAACCAAAGCGAAAACTGTGACAGTTACTGAACAAAAATGTAATTCAGTTTTCAATGTTTGAGACGAAGTCGAAAATGCAGCATTTAAAAACGACTCTGAAGACATCAGTGATTTTTATGTCACCTCCTTTTTCTTCTAATAAAGTATTGGATCCAATAAATTAAGTGTATTTTAAATCACAAGACATTTTCTGTTAAAGCACTTTTTTTAAATATTAATTATTTTCATACTTATATCTCGCTTATGGTTAGTCCTACATAAAAAATGCAAATAACTATTTTGTAGGAAATTTTAGCAGCTTTAATTTTAGTAAAAAGATAAAAATTGATAGGAGTAACTGTTTTTGAGATATAAGCAAAAAACCTAAGTGAAAACTGTTACAGTTACTAAACAAAAATGTAATTTGGTTTTCAATGTTTGAGACGAAGTCGAAAATGCAGCATTTAAAAACGACCCTGAAGACTTCAGTGACTTTTATGTCACCTCCTTTTTCTTCTAATAAAGTATTGGACCCAATAAATTAAGTGTATTTTAAATCACAAGACATTTTCTGTTAAAGCACTTTTTTTTAAATATTAATTATTTTCAAACATATATCTCGCTTGTGGTTAGTCCTACATGAAAAATGCAAATAACTATTTTGTAGGAAATTTTAGCAGCTTTAATTTTAGTAAAAAGATAAAAATTGATAAGAGTAACTGTTTTTGACATATAAGCAAGAAACCAAAAAACTGTTGCCTTAATTAAGCGCTTGCATATAAGCAAATTTTGTACTATTAGTATTATTATTATTAATGTTATTGGTATTAATATGACGACTAAAGACGTCTCTAAAGACTTTGGTGACTTTTATGTCTTCTCCTTTTTCCTCTACTATAGTGTTAGATCCAATTAATATAGTTTAATTTCGGTTTTTCAAACATTTTATTTTAAAGCAAATTTTTGTTAAATATTATTTATATCCAACTCTATAACTCGCCTATAGTTGGTCCTACAGGAAATTTGCAAATAACTATTTTGTAGGAAATTTTTTTAACTTTAATTTTGAAAAAAAGATAAAATTTGATAGGAATAACGGTTTTCGAGATATAAGCAAAAAACCAAAGTGAAAACTGATACAGTTACTGAACAAAAATGTAATACATTTTTCAATATTTGAGACGTAGTCGAAGATGCAGCATTTAAAAACGACTCTGAAGACTTCAGTGACTTTTATGTCACCTCCTTTTTCCTCTAATAAAGTATTGGACCCAATAAATTAAGTGTATTTTAAATCACAAGACATTTTCTGTTATTTAAATATTAATTATTTTCAAACATATATCTCGCTTGTGGTTAGTCCTACATGAAAAATGCAAATAACTATTTTGTAGGAAATTTTATCAGCTTTAATTTTAGTAAAAAGATAAAAATTGATAGGAGTAACTGATTTCGAGATATAAGCAAGAAACCAAAAAACTGTTACCTTAATTAAGCGTTTGCATATAAGCAAATTTAGTACTATTAGTATTATTATTATTAATGTTATTGTTATTAATATGACGACTAAAGACGACTCTGAAACCTTTAGTGACTTTTATGTCTTTTCCTTTTTCCTCTACTAAAGTGTTAGACACAATTTAGTTTAGTTTCAGTTTTTCAAACATTTTATTTTAAAGCAAATTTTTATTAAATATTATTTATATCCAACTCTATAACTCGCTTATGGTTGGTCCTACAAGAAAAATGCAAATAACTATTTTGTAGCAAATTTTATCAGCTTTAATTTTGAAAAAAAGATAAAAATTGATAGGAGTAACTGTTACTGAACAAAAATGTAGTTCAGTTTTTAATGTTTGAGACGAAGACAAAAATGCAGCATTTAAAAACGACTCTGAAGACTTCAGTGACTTTTATGTCACCTCCTTTTTCTTCTAATAAAGTATTGGACGCAATAAATTAAGCGTATTTTAAATCACAAAACATTTTCTGTTAAAGCACTTTTTTTTTAAATATTAATTATTTTCAAACTTATATCTCGCTTATGGTTAGTTCTACATGAAAAATGCAAATAACTATTTTGTAGGAAATTTTATCAGCTTTAATTTTAGTAAAAAAATAAAAATTGATAAGTGTAACTTATCTTAGATTAAGCAAGAAACCAAAAAACTGTTACCTTAATTAATTGCTTGCTTATAAGCAAATTTAGTACTATTAGTATTATTATTATTGTTTTTGTTATTAAATTATTATTATTATTATTATTATTATTATTATTATT
>NW_026986716.1:10000-12500 GCF_031307605.1 Tribolium castaneum
ACGAGAACGGCGTATCTCGGACTCTTATAGGACTCTTATAGAAACAAAAAGTATCAGTTTGGACTAAAACAAATTATTTTTGTTGACTCTTACTCCGAATTGTTCATCAGTTCAAACAAAAACGGCTTATTTTAGACGATCTTTTGCTTTGAACAAGAAAACTTACATCGAACAGACTAAAAACGTATAAAACTGGCATAAAAGAGCAATTTATGTATCACTTTGTATAAAGGCAGCTAATCCTATTCGTTTCATTGCTAAAATAGACTAAATTGTTATTAATCCTAACAAAAACGCAGTATTTTGGCACAAAATACTAATTACATTATAGTTATGACGAGAATAGCTTATTTGGAATGATTCTATGCTTCCAAAAGTGTAAATTTTTATTAAACAGATGCCAAACATCATGTTCTGTCCTATAATGACATTTTACTCGTATATTGCAGTTTGTATTAAAACAAAGTATTTTCGTTGATTCTTTGTTTGAAGCAGCAAACCTAACATTATTTAGACAAAAACGGTTGATTTTCGACAATATTTTGCTTTGAACAAGAAAACATATCAAACAGACTAAAAACGTCTTATTTTAGCACAAAACAAAAGATTTGCGTTATAGTCTTGACGAGAACTGTTAATTTCAAACGATTCTATGCTTTGAAACCAGTATACTTTCACTAAACAGAGGCAAAACGTCTGATTTCGCCTTTGAAAAACGATTTATGTCACAGTTTGGATTAAAACCAATTATTTTCGTTTATTCATTGTTACAAACAAGAAACCTTACATCAAAGTAACTGAAAACCTCTTATTCAGGCACAGAAAATCAAATTACGTTTCAGTTTGGACAGAAACTGCTTATTTTAGACGATCCTTTGTTTTGAACACGAAAACTTACATTAAAAAGATTAAAAACGTCTTATTCTGGCTCAAAACTGCAAATTATGTATTACTTTGGATAAAAGCAGTTTATCCTGATTACTCCTTTGCTTAGAATAGGGCAAACTTGCATAAAACTTAATGAAAATTTTTAAATTTCGTCTCAAAGAAATAATTTACGTTATAGTTTTGACCAGAACTGTTAATTTCAAACGATTTTATGCCCCCAAACGAGAAAACTTTCACTAAACAGATGCTAAACGTCTTAGTTCGTTTTATAAAAACTACTTAAGTTACAGTTTAAACAAAAACAAATTATTTTCGTTGTTGTTGTGGCAAAATAATTTATTTCGAATGATTCAATGGAGCGAAACGAGTAAACTTTTATAGGACAGATGCAAAACACCATATTACCGCATAAATCGTTATTTTAAAGCAAAGTATTAGCTTTTGCACTTGTTTAATTAAAGTTTGCTAACTTCGAAGAATGTAATCGTCCGAAATATTTTTTTTTGTCAAAACTATAACGTAATTTGTTCTTTTGAGCTTGAATATAGAGTTTTCATTACGTTTTATAGTAGTTTACTCTACTCTAAGCATAGAATCAAACAGAGTAATCCGCTTTTGTTAAAACTGATACATAATTTGCTCTTATTTTCGAGAATAAAACGTTTTCAATATGTTTGATAAAATTTTTCTTGTTTATAGCAAGGAATCGTTTAAAAATAGCTGTATTTGCCTAAAATGATACGTAATTCGATATTTGTGCATGGATACGAAATTTTCAGTTTCTTTGACGTAAAATTTCTTGTTGCAAAACGTAATACTTTGCTTTAAAACAACGCTTTATATGGTAATATGTGGTTTTGCATCTGCCCCATAAAAGTTCATTCGTTTCCAATCATAAAATCGCTTGAAATTAACAGTGCTGGTCAAGACTATTACGTAAATTATTTCTTTAAGACGAAATTTAAAGTTTTTATTAAGTTTTATACAAGTTTACTCTATTCTAAGTAAAGGAGTAATCAGGATAAATTGCTTTTATCTAGAGTAATATATAATTTGCAGTTATCAGCCAGAATAAGATGTTTTTAATCTTTTTAATGTAAGTTTTCGTGTTCAAAACAAAGGATCGTCTAAAATAAGCAGTTTTTGTCCAGACTGAAACGTAATTCGAATTTCTGTGCCTGAATAAGGAGTTTTCAGTTTCTTTGATGTAAGGTTTCTTGTTTGTAACAATGAATAAACGAAAATAATTGGTTTTAATCCAAACTCTGACATAAATCGTTTTTCAAAGGCGAAATCAGACGTTTTGCCTCTGTTTAGTGAAAGTATACTGGTTTCAAAGCATAGAATCGTTTGAAATTAACAGTTCTCGTCAAGACTATAACGCAAATCTTTTGTTTTGTGCTAAAATAAGACGTTTTTAGTCTGTTTGATATAAGTTTTCTTGTTCAAAGCAAAATATTGTCGAAAATCAACCGTTTTTGTCTAAACTGATACAAAATTCGGTGGTTTGTGTCCGAATACAAAGTTTTCAGATTCTTTAATGTTAGGTTTGCTGCTTCAAACAAAGAATCAACGAAAATACTTTGTTTTAATACAAACTGCAATATAAAAT
>NW_026986716.1:15000-74648 GCF_031307605.1 Tribolium castaneum
ACAAAAGTTATAATCGGTTTTTAATAATAATAATAATAATAATAATAATAATAATAATAATAATAATAATAATAATAATAATAATAATAATAATAATAATAGTAATAAAAGTAATAATAATAATAATAATATTACTTATAATGAATTTCTTTCTAAATTGAAGCTTAGTTTTTCTAAGCAAAAATGAAGCTTATTTTGTGTTATCTGAGCGTTTTCTCATTTCTATGCAAGAGATCATTTGTGATCTGTGTTTTTAGGCCAGAAATTGTCTAAAATTAATAACTCATTTTAAAACTGGTATAAAAACATTTACTATACAAAAGTTATAATTACAAAAGTAATAATAATAATAATAATAATAATAATAATAATAATAATAATAATAATAATAATAATAATAATAATAATAATAATTGTAATAATTATAATAATAATAATAATAATAATAATAATAATAATAGTAGTAATAACGTCTAAAATAAGCCGTTTTTGTTTGAACTGATGAACAATTCGGACTAAAAGTCAACAAAAATAATTTGTTTTAATCCAAACTGATACTTTTTGTTCCTATAAGAGTCCTATAAGAGTCCGAGATACGCCGTTCTCGTCAAGTCTATAACGTACATAAGAGCAAACTTTTATAAAGCGTAACTAAAGCCACATATTCTGACACAAAAAACGAATTACTACTAAAGTGTTAGACCCAATTAATTTAGTTTAATTTTGGTTTTTCAAACATTCTATTTTAAAGCAAATTTTTGTTAAAGATTATTTATATCCAACTCTATAACTCGCTTATGGTCTTGGTCTTACACAGGAAATGCAAATAACTCTCTTGTAGGAAATTTTATCAGCTTTAATTTTTAAAAAAAGATAAAAATTGATAGGAGTAACTGTTTTCGAGATATAAGCAAAAAACCAATAAGAAAACTGTAACTGTTACTGAATAAAAATGTAATTCAGTTTTCAATGTTTGAGACGAAGACGAAGATGCAGCATTTAAAAACGACTCTAAAGACTTCAGTGACTTTTATGTCACCTCCTTTTTCTTCTAATAAAATATTGGACCAAATAAATTAAGCGTATTTTAAATTATAAGACATTTTCTGTTAAAGCACTTTTTTTTAAAATATTAATTATTTTCAAACTTATATCTCGCTTATGGTTAGTTCTACATGAAAAATGCAAATAACTATTTTGTAGGAAATTTTAGCAGCTTTAATTTTAGTAAAAAGATAAAAATTGATAGGAGTAACTAATTTCGAGATATAAGCAAGAAACCAAAAAACTGTTACCTTAATTAAGCGCTTGCATATAAGCAAATTTAGTACTATAAGTATTATTATTATTAATGTTATTGTTATTAATATGACGACTAAAAACGTCTCTGAAGACTTTGGTGACTTTTATGTCTTCTCCTTTTTCCTCTACTAAATTGTTAGATCCAATTAATTTAGTTTAATTTCGGTTTTTCAAACATTTTATTTTAAAGCAAATTTTTGTTAAATATTATTTATATTCAACTCTATAACTCGCTTATGGTTGGTCTTACAAAAGAAATGCAAATAACTATTTTGTAGGAAATTTCATCAGCTTTAATTTTGAAAAAAAAATAAAAATTGATAGGAGTAACTGTTTTCGAGATATGAGCAAAAAACCAAAGTGAAAACTGTTACAGTTACTGAACAAAAATGTAATTCAGTTTTCAATGTTTGAGACGAAGTCGAAAATGCAGCATTTAAAAACGACTCTGAAGACTTCAGTGATTTTTATGTCACCTCCTTTTTCTTCTAATAAAGTATTGGATCCAATAAATTAAGTGTATTTTAAATCACAAGACATTTTCTGTTAAAGCACTTTTTTTTAAATATTAATTATTTTCATTCTTATATCTCGCTTATGGTTAGTCCTACATAAAAAATGCAAATAACTATTTTGTAGGAAATTTTATCAGCTTTAATTTTAGTAAAAAGATAAAAATTGATAGGAGTAACTGATTTCGAGATATAAGCAAGAAACCAAAAAACTGTTACCTTAATTAAGCGCTTGCATATAAGCAAATTTAGTACTATAAGTATTATTATTATTAATGTTATTGTTTTTAATATGACGATTAAAAACGTCTCTGAAGACTTTGGTGACTTTTATGTCTTCTCCTTTTTCCTCTACTAAAGTGTTAGATCCAATTAATTTAGTTTAATTTCGGTTTTTCATACATTTTATTTTAAAGCAAATTTTTGTTAAATATTATTTATATCCAACTCTATAACTCGCCTATGGTTGGTCCTACAGGAAATTTGCAAATAACTATTTTGTAGGAAATTTTTTCAGCTTTAATTTTGAAAAAAAGATAAAATTTGATAGGAATAACGGTTTTCGAGATATAAGCAAAAAACCAAAGTGAAAACTGTTACAGTTACTGAACAAAAATGTAATTCAGTTTTCAATGTTTGAGACGAAGTCGAAAATGCAGCATTTAAAAACGACTCTGAAGACTTCAGTGATTTTTATGTCACCTCCTTTTTCTTCTAATAAAGTATTGGATCCAATAAATTACGTGTATTTTAAATCACAAGACATTTTCTGTTAAAGCACTTTTTTTTAAATATTAATTATTTTCATACTTATATCTCGCTTATGGTTAGTCCTACATAAAAAATGGAAATATCTATTTTGTAGGAAATTTTATCAGCTTTAATTTTAGTAAAAAGATAAAAATTGATAGGAGTAACTGATTTCGAGATATAAGCAAGAAACCAAAAAACTGTTACCTTAATTAAGCGTTTGCATATAAGCAAATTTTGTACTATTAGTATTATTATTATTAATGTTATTGTTATTAACATGACGACTAAAGACGACTCTGAAACCTTTAGTAACTTTTATGTCTTCTCCTTTTTCCTCTACTAAAGTGTTAGACACAATTAATTTAGTTTAATTTCAGTTATTCAAACATTTTATTTTAAAGCAAATTTTTGTTAAGTATTATTTATATCTAACTCTATAACTCGCTTATGGTTGGTCCTACAAGAAAAATGCAAATAACTATTTTGTAGCAAATTTTATCAGCTTTAATTTTGAAAAAAAGATAAAAATTGATAGGAGTAACTGTTTTCGAGATATAAGCAAAAAAGCAATAAGAAAACTCTAACTGTTCCTGAACAAAAATGTAATTCAGTTTTTAATGTTTGAGACGAAGACAAAAATGCAGCATTTAAAAACGACTTTGAAGACTTCAGTGACTTTTATGTCACCTCCTTTTTCTTCTAATAAAGTATTGGACCCAATAAATTAAGTGTATTTTAAATCACAGTTTTTTGGTTTCTTGCTTATATCTCGAAAACAGTTACTCCTATCAATTTTTATCTTTTTACTAAAATTAAAGCTGACAAAATTTCCTACAAAATAGTTATTTGCATTTTTCATGTAGAACTAACCATAAGCGAGATATATGTTTGAAAATAATTAATATTAAAAAAAAAGTGCTTTAACAGAAAATGTCTTGTGATTTAAAATACACTTAATTTATTGGGTCTAACACTTTATTAGAGGAAAAAGGAGGTGACATAAAAGTCACTGAAGTCTTTAGAGTCGTTTTTAAATGCTGCATCTTCGACTTCGTCTCAAACATTGAAAACTGTATTACATTTTTGTTCAGTAACTGTAACAGTTTTCACTTTGGTTTTTTGCTTATATCTCGAAAACCGTTACTCCTATCAAATTTTATCTTTTTTTCAAAATTAAAGCGGATAAAATTTCCTACAAAATAGTTATTTGCAAATTTTCTGTTGGACGAACCATAGGCGAGTTATAGAGTTGGATATAAATAATTTTTAACAAAAATTTGCTTTAAAATAAAATGTTTGAAAAACTGAAATTAAACTAAATTAATTGGGTCTAGCATTTTAGTAGAGGAAAAAGGAGGAGACATAAAAGTCACTAAAGTTTTCAGAGTCGTCTTTAGTCGTCATATTAATAACATAAACATTAATAATAATAATACTTATAGTACTAAATTTGCTTATATGCATGCGCTTATTTAAGGTAACAGTTTTTTGGTTTCTTGCTTATATCTCGAAAACAGTTACTCCTATCAATTTTTATCTTTCTTTAAAAATTAAAGCTGATAAAATTTCATACAAAATAGTTATTTGCATTGCTTTTGTAGGACCAACCATAAGCGAGTTATAGAGTTGGATATAAATAATCTTTAACATAAATTTGCTTTAAAATAAAATGTTTGAAAAACCGAAATTAAACTAAATTAATTGAGTCTAACACTTTAGTAGAGAAAAAAGGAGAAAACATAAAAATCACCAAAGTCTTCAAAGTTGTTTTTAGTCGTCATATTAATAACAATAACATTAATAATAATACTAATAGTACTAAATTTGCTTATATGCAAACGCTTAATTAAGGTAACAGTTGTTTGGTTTCTTGCTTATATCTTGAAAACAGTTACTCTTATCAATTTTTATCTCTTTACTAAAATTAAAGCTGACAAAATTTCCTACAAAATAGTTATTCGCATTTCTTTTGTTGGACCTACCATAAGCGAGTTATAGAGTTGGATATAGATATTCTTTAACAAAAATTTGCTTTAAAATAAAATGTTTGAATAACTGAAATTAAACTAAATTAATTGGGTCTAACACTTTAGTAGAGGAAAAAGGAGAAGACATAAAAGTCACTAAAGGTTTCAGAGTCGTCTTTAGTCGTCATATTAATAACAATAACATTAATAATAATAATACTAATAGTACTAAATTTGCTTATATGCAAACGCTTAATTAAGGTAACAGTTGTTTGGTTTCTTGCTTATATCTCGAAAACAGTTACTCTTATCAATTTTTATCTCTTTACTAAAATTAAAGCTGACAAAATTTTCTACAAAATAGTTATTTGCATTTTTCATGTAGGACTAACCATAAGCGAGATATATGATTGAAAATAATTAATATTTAAAAAAAAAGTGCTTTAACAGAAAATGTCTTGTGATTTAAAATACACTTAATTTATTGGGTCCAACACTTTATTAGAGGAAAAAGGAGGTGACATAAAAGTCACTGAAGTCTTTAGAGTCGTTTTTAAATGCTGCATCTTCGACTTCGTCTCAAACATTGAAAACTGTATTACATTTTTGTTCAGTAACTGTAACAGTTTTCACTTTGGTTTTTTGCTTATATTTCGAAAACCGTTACTCCTATCAAATTTTATCTTTTTTTCAAAATTAAAGCGGATAAAATTTCCTACAAAATAGTTATTTGCAAATGTCCTGTAGGACGAACCATAGGCGAGTTATAGAGTTGGATATAAATAATCTTTAACAAAAATTTGCTTTAAAATAAAATGTTTGAAAAACCGAAATTAAACTAAATTAATTGGGTCTAACACTTTAGTAGAGAAAAAAGGAGAAGACATAAAAATCACCAAAGTCTTCAAAGTTGTTTTTAGTCGTCATATTAATAACAATAACATTAATAATAATAATACTAATAGTACTAAATTTGCTTATATGCAAGCGCTTAATTAAGGTAAGAGTTTTTTGGTTTCTTGCTTACATCTCGAAAACAGTTACTCCTATCAATTTTTATCTTTTTACTAATAATAAAGCTGATAAAATTTGCAACAAAATAGTTATTTGCATTTTTCTTGTAGGATCAACCATAAGCGAGTTATAGAGTTGGATATTAATAATATTCAACAAAAATTTGCTTTAAAATAAAATGTTTGAAAAACTGAAATTAAACTAAATTAATTGGGTCTAGCATTTTAGTATAGGAAAAAGGAGGAGACATAAAAGTCACTAAAGTTTTCAGAGTCGTCTTTAGTCGTCATATTAATAACAATAACATTAATAATAATAATACTTATGGTACTAAATTTGCTTATATGCATGCGCTTAATTAAGGTAACAGTTTTTTGGTTTCTTGCTTATATCTTGAAAACAGTTACTCCTATCAATTTTTAGCTTTCTTTAAAAATTAAAGCTGATAAAATTTCATACAAAATAGTTATTTGCATTTCTTTTGTAGGACCAACCATAAGCGAGTTATAGAGTTGGATATAAATAATCTTTAACAAAAATTTGCTTTAAAATAAAATGTTTGAAAAACCGAAATTAAACTAAATTAATTGGGTCTAACACTTTAGTAGAGAAAAAAGGAGAAGACATAAAAATCACCAAAGTCTTTAAAGTTGTTTTTAGTCGTCATATTAATAACAATAACATTAATAATAATAATACTAATAGTACTAAATTTGCTTATATGCAAACGCTTAATTAAGGTAACAGTTGTTTGGTTTCTTGCTTATATCTCGAAAACAGTTACTCTTATCAATTTTTATCTCTTTACTAAAATTAAAGCTGACAAAATTTCCTACAAAATAGTTATTTGCATTTTTCATGTAGGACTAACCATAAGCGAGATATATGATTGAAAATAATTAATATTTAAAAAAAAAGTGCTTTAACAGAAAATGTCTTGTGATTTAAAATACACTTAATTTATTGGGTCCAACACTTTATTAGAGGAAAAAGGAGGTGACATAAAAGTCACTGAAGTCTTTAGAGTCGTTTTTAAATGCTGCATCTTCGACTTCGTCTCAAACATTGAAAACTGTATTACATTTTTGTTCAGTAACTGTAACAGTTTTCACTTTGGTTTTTTGCTTATATTTCGAAAACCGTTACTCCTATCAAATTTTATCTTTTTTTCAAAATTAAAGCGGATAAAATTTCCTACAAAATAGTTATTTGCAAATGTCCTGTAGGACGAACCATAGGCGAGTTATAGAGTTGGATATAATTAATCTTTAACAAAAATTTGCTTTAAAATAAAATGTTTGAAAAACCGAAATTAAACTAAATTAATTGGGTCTAACACTTTAGTAGAGAAAAAAGGAGAAGACATAAAAATCACCAAAGTCTTCAAAGTTGTTTTTAGTCGTCATATTAATAACAATAACATTAATAATAATAATACTAATAGTACTAAATTTGCTTATATGCAAGCGCTTAATTAAGGTAAGAGTTTTTTGGTTTCTTGCTTATATCTCGAAAACAGTTACTCCTATAAATTTTTATTTTTTTACTAATAATAAAGCTGATAAAATTTGCAACAAAATAGTAATTTGCATTTTTCTTGTAGAATCAACCATAAGCAAGTTATAGAGTTGGATATTAATAATATTCAACAAAAATTTGCTTTAAAATAAAATGTTTGAAAAACTGAAATTAAACTAAATTAATTGGGTCTAGCATTTTAGTAGAGGAAAAAGGAGGAGACATAAAAGTCACTAAAGTTTTCAGAGTCGTCTTTAGTCGTCATATTAATAACAATAACATTAATAATAATAATACTTATGGTACTAAATTTGCTTAAATGCATGCGCTTAATTAAGGTAACAGTTTTTTGGTTTCTTGCTTATATCTCGAAAACAGTTACTCCTATCAATTTTTATCTTTCTTTAAAAATTAAAGCTGATAAAATTTCATACAAAATAGTTATTTGCATTTCTTTTGTAGGACCAACCATAAGCGAGTTATAGAGTTGGCTATAAATAATCTTTAACAAAAATTTGCTTTAAAATAAAATGTTTGAAAAACCGAAATTAAACTACATTAATTGGGTCTAACACTTTAGTAGAGAAAAAAGGAGAAGACATAAAAATCACCAAAGTCTTTAAAGTTGTTTTTAGTCGTCATATTAATAACAATAACATTAATAATAATAATACTAATAGTACTAAATTTGCTTATATGCAAACGCTTAATTAAGGTAACAGTTGTTTGGTTTCTTGCTTATATCTCGAAAACAGTTACTCTTATCAATTTTTATCTCTTTACTAAAATTAAAGCTGACAAAATTTCCTACAAAATAGTTATTTGCATTTTTCATGTAGGACTAACCATAAGCGAGATATATGATTGAAAATAATTAATATTTAAAAAAAAAGTGCTTTAACAGAAAATGTCTTGTGATTTAAAATACACTTAATTTATTGGGTCCAACACTTTATTAGAGGAAAAAGGAGGTGACATAAAAGTCACTGAAGTCTTTAGAGTCGTTTTTAAATGCTGCATCTTCGACTTCGTCTCAAACATTGAAAACTGTATTACATTTTTGTTCAGTAACTGTAACAGTTTTCACTTTGGTTTTTTGCTTATATTTCGAAAACCGTTACTCCTATCAAATTTTATCTTTTTTTCAAAATTAAAGCGGATAAAATTTCCTACAAAATAGTTATTTGCAAATGTCCTGTAGGACGAACCATAGGCGAGTTATAGAGTTGGATATAATTAATCTTTAACAAAAATTTGCTTTAAAATAAAATGTTTGAAAAACCGAAATTAAACTAAATTAATTGGGTCTAACACTTTAGTAGAGAAAAAAGGAGAAGACATAAAAATCACCAAAGTCTTCAAAGTTGTTTTTAGTCGTCATATTAATAACAATAACATTAATAATAATAATACTAATAGTACTAAATTTGCTTATATGCAAGCGCTTAATTAAGGTAAGAGTTTTTTGGTTTCTTGCTTATATCTCGAAAACAGTTACTCCTATCAATTTTTATTTTTTTACTAATAATAAAGCTGATAAAATTTGCAACAAAATAGTAATTTGCATTTTTCTTGTAGAATCAACCATAAGCAAGTTATAGAGTTGGATATTAATAATATTCAACAAAAATTTGCTTTAAAATAAAATGTTTGAAAAACTGAAATTAAACTAAATTAATTGGGTCTAGCATTTTAGTAGAGGAAAAAGGAGGAGACATAAAAGTCACTAAAGTTTTCAGAGTCGTCTTTAGTCGTCATATTAATAACAATAACATTAATAATAATAATACTTATGGTACTAAATTTGCTTAAATGCATGCGCTTAATTAAGGTAACAGTTTTTTGGTTTCTTGCTTATATCTCGAAAACAGTTACTCCTATCAATTTTTATCTTTCTTTAAAAATTAAAGCTGATAAAATTTCATACAAAATAGTTATTTGCATTTCTTTTGTAGGACCAACCATAAGCGAGTTATAGAGTTGGCTATAAATAATCTTTAACAAAAATTTGCTTTAAAATAAAATGTTTGAAAAACCGAAATTAAACTACATTAATTGGGTCTAACACTTTAGTAGAGAAAAAAGGAGAAGACATAAAAATCACCAAAGTCTTTAAAGTTGTTTTTAGTCGTCATATTAATAACAATAACATTAATAATAATAATACTAATAGTACTAAATTTGCTTATATGCAAACGCTTAATTAAGGTAACAGTTGTTTGGTTTCTTGCTTATATCTCGAAAACAGTTACTCTTATCAATTTTTATCTCTTTACTAAAATTAAAGCTGACAAAATTTCCTACAAAATAGTTATTTTCATTTTTTATGTAGGACTAACCATAAGCGAGATATATGATTGAAAATAATTAATATTTAAAAAAAAAGTGCTTTAACAGAAAATGTCTTGTGATTTAAAATACACTTAATTTATTGGGTCCAACACTTTATTAGAGGAAAAAGGAGGTGACATAAAAGTCACTGAAGTCTTTAGAGTCGTTTTTAAATGCTGCATCTTCGACATCGTCTCAAACATTGAAAACTGTATTACATTTTTGTTCAGTAACTGTAACAGTTTTCACTTTGGTTTTTTGCTTATATTTCAAAAACCGTTACTCCTATCAAATTTTATCTTTTTTTCAAAATTAAAGCGGATAAAATTTCCTACAAAATAGTTATTTGCAAATGTCCTGTAGGACGAACCATAGGCGAGTTATAGAGTTGGATATAAATAATCTTTAACAAAAATTTGCTTTAAAATAAAATGTTTGAAAAACCGAAATTAAACTAAATTAATTGGGTCTAACACTTTAGTAGAGAAAAAAGGAGAAGACATAAAAATCACCAAAGTCTTCAAAGTTGTTTTTAGTCGTCATATTAATAACAATAACATTAATAATAATAATACTAATAGTACTAAATTTGCTTATATGCAAGCGCTTAATTAAGGTAAGAGTTTTTTGGTTTCTTGCTTATATCTCGAAAACAGTTACTCCTATCAATTTTTATCTTTCTTTAAAAATTAAAGCTGATAAAATTTCATACAAAATAGTTATTTGCATTTCTTTTGTAGGACCAACCATAAGCGAGTTATAGAGTTGGATATAAATAATCTTTAACAAAAATTTGCTTTAAAATAAAATGTTTGAAAAACCGAAATTAAACTAAATTAATTGGGTCTAACACTTTAGTAGAGAAAAAAGGAGAAGACATAAAAATCACCAAAGTCTTCAAAGTTGTTTTTAGTCGTCATATTAATAACAATAACATTAATAATAATAATACTAATAGTACTAAATTTGCTTATATGCAAACGCTTAATTAAGGTAACAGTTGTTTGGTTTCTTGCTTATATCTCGAAAACAGTTACTCTTATCAATTTTTATCTCTTTACTAAAATTAAAGCTGACAAAATTTCCTACAAAATAGTTATTTGCATTTTTCATGTAGGACTAACCATAAGCGAGATATATGATTGAAAATAATTAATATTTAAAAAAAAAGTGCTTTAACAGAAAATGTCTTGTGATTTAAAATACACTTAATTTATTGGGTCCAACACTTTATTAGAGGAAAAAGGAGGTGACATAAAAGTCACTGAAGTCTTTAGAGTCGTTTTTAAATGCTGCATCTTCGACTTCGTCTCAAACATTGAAAACTGTATTACATTTTTGTTCAGTAACTGTAACAGTTTTCACTTTGGTTTTTTGCTTATATCTCGAAAACCGTTACTCCTATCAAATTTTATCTTTTTTTCAAAATTAAAGCGAATAAAATTTCCTACAAAATAGTTATTTGCAAATTTCCTGTAGGACGAACCATAGGCGAGTTATAGAGTTGGATATAAATAATCTTTAACAAAAATTTGCTTTAAAATAAAATGTTTGAAAAACCGAAATTAAACTAAATTAATTGGATCTAACACTTTAGTAGAGAAAAAAGGAGAAGACATAAAAATCACCAAAGTCTTCAAAGTTGTTTTTAGTCGTCATATTAATAACAATAACATTAATAATAATAATACTAATAGTACTAAATTTGCTTATATGCAAGCGCTTAATTAAGGTAAGAGTTTTTTGGTTTCATGCTTATATCTCGAAAACAGTTACTCCTATCAATTTTTATCTTTCTTTAAAAACTAAAGCTGATAAAATTTCCTACAAAATAGTTATTCGCATTTTTTTTGTAAGACCAAACATAAGCGAGTTATAGAGTTGGATATAAATATTCTTTAACAAAAATTTGCTTTAAAATAAAATGTTTGAATAACTGAAATTAAACTAAATTAATTGGGTCTAACACTTTAGTAGAGGAAAAAGGAGAAGACATAAAAGTCACTAAAGGTCTCAGAGTCGCCTTTAGTCGTCATATAAAAACAATAACATTAATAATAATAATAATACTAATAGTACTAAATTTGCCTATATGCAAACGCTTAATTAAGGTAACAGTTTTTTGGTTTCTTGCTTATATTTCGAAAACAGTTACTCCTATCAATTTTTATCTCTTTACTAAGATTAAAGCTGACAAAATTTCCTACAAAATAGTTATTTGCATTTTTCATGTAGGACTAACCATAAGCGAGATATATGATTGACAATAATTAATATTTAAAAAAAAAGTGCTTTAACAGAAAATGTCTTGTGATTTAAAATACACTTAATTTATTGGGTCCAACACTTTATTAGAGGAAAAAGGAGGTGACATAAAAGTCACTGAAGTCTTTAGAGTCGTTTTTAAATGCTGCATCTTCGACTTCGTCTCAAACATTGAAAACTGTATTATATTTTTGTTCAGTAACTGTAACAGTTTTCACTTTTTTTTTTGCTTATATCTCGAAAACCGTTACTCCTATCAAATTTTATTTTTTTTTCAAAATTAAAGCGGATAAAATTTCCTACAAAATAGTTATTTGCAAATTTCCTGTAGGACGAACCATAGGCGAGTTATAGAGTTGGATATAAATAATCTTTAACAAAAATTTGCTTTAAAATAAAATGTTTGAAAAACCGAAATTAAACTAAATTAATTGGGTCTAACACTTTAGTAGAGAAAAAAGGAGAAGACATAAAAATCACCAAAATCTTCAAAGTTGTTTTTAGTCGTCATATTAATAACAATAACATTAATAATAATAATACTAATAGTACTAAATTTGCTTGTATGCAAGCGCTTAATTAAGGTAAGAGTTTTATGGTTTCTTGCTTATATCTCGAAAAAAGTTACTCCTATCAATTTTTATCTTTTTACTAATAATAAAGCTGATAAAATTTGCAACAAAATAGTTATTTGCATTTTTCTTGTAGGATCAACCATAAGCGAGTTATAGAGTTGGATATTAATAATATTCAACAAAAATTTGCTTTAAAATAAAATGTTTGAAAAACTGAAATTAAACTAAATTAATTGGGTCTAGCATTTTAGTAGAGGAAAAAGGAGGAGACATAAAAGTCACTAAAGTTTTCAGAGTCGTCTTTAGTCGTTATATTAATAACAATAACATTAATAATAATAATACTTATAGTACTAAATTTGCTTATATGCATGCGCTTAATTAAGGTAACGGTTTTTTGGTTTCTTGCTTATATCTCGAAAACAGTTACTCCTATCAATTTTTATCTCTTTACTAAAATTAAAGCTGACAAAATTTCCTACAAAATAGTTATTTGCATTTTTCATGTAGGACTAACCATAAGCGAGATATATGATTGACAATAATTAATATTTAAAAAAAAAGTGCTTTAACAGAAAATGTCTTGTGATTTAAAATACACTTAATTTATTAGGTCTAACACTTTATTAGAGGAAAAAGGAGGTGACATAAAAGTCACTGAAATCTTTAGAGTCGTTTTTAAATGCTGCATCTTCGACTTCGTCTCAAACATTGAAAACTGTATTACATTTTTGTTCAGTAACTGTAACAGTTTTCACTTTGGTTTTTTGCTTATATCTCGAAAACCGTTACTCCTATCAAATTTTATCTTTTTCTCAAAATTAAAGCGGATAAAATTTCCTACAAAATAGTTATTTGCAAATTTACTGTAGGACGAACCATAGGCGAGTTATAGAGTTGGATATAAATAATTTTTAACAAAAATTTGCTTTAAAATAAAATGTTTGAAAAACTGAAATTAAACTAAATTAATTGGGTCTAGCATTTTAGTAGAGGAAAAAGGAGGAGACATAAAAGTCACTAAAGTTTTCAGAGTCGTCTTTAGTCGTCATATTAATAACAATAACATTAATAATAATAATAATACTTATAGTACTAAATTTGCTTGTATGCATGCGCTTAATTAAGGTAACAGTTTTTTGGTTTCTTGCTTATATCTCGAAAACAGTTACTCCTTTCAATTTTTATCTTTCTTTAAAAATTAAAGCTGATAAAATTTCATACAAAATAGTTATTTGCATTTCTTTTGTAGGACCAACCATAAGCGAGTTATAGAGTTGGATATAAATAATCTTTAACAAAAATTTGCTTTAAAATAAAATGTTTGAAAAACCGAAATTAAACTAAATTAATTGGGTCTAACACTTTAGTAGAGAAAAAAGGAGAAGACATAAAAATCACCAAAGTCTTCAAAGTTGTTTTTAGTCGTCATATTAATAACAATAACATTAATAATAATAATACTAATAGTACTAAATTTGCTTATATGCAAGCGCTTAATTAAGGTAAGAGTTTTTTGGTTTCTTGCTTATATCTCGAAAACAGTTACTCCTATCAATTTTTATCTTTTTACTAATAATAAAGCTGATAAAATTTGCAACAAAATAGTTATTTGCATTTTTCTTGTAGGATCAACCATAAGCGAGTTATAGAGTTGGATATTAATAATATTCAACAAAAATTTGCTTTAAAATAAAATTTTTGAAAAACTGAAATTAAACTAAATTAATTGGGTCTAGCATTTTAGTAGAGGAAAAAGGAGGAGACATAAAAGTCACTAAAGTTTTCAGAGTCGTCTTTAGTCGTCATATTAATAACAATAACATTAATAATAATAATACTTATGGTACTAAATTTGCTTATATGCATGCGCTTAATTAAGGTAACAGTTTTTTGGTTTCTTGCTTATATCTCGAAAACAGTTACTCCTATCAATTTTTATTTTTCTTTAAAAATTAAAGCTGATAAAATTTCATACAAAATAGTTATTTGCATTTCTTTTGTAGGACCAACCATAAGCGAGTTATAGAGTTGGATATAAATAATCTTTAACAAAAATTTGCTTTAAAATAAAATGTTTGAAAAACCGAAATTAAACTAAATTAATTGGGTCTAACACTTTAGTAGAGAAAAAAGGAAAAGACATAAAAATCACCAAAGTCTTCAAAGTTGTTTTTAGTCGTCATATTAATAACAATAACATTAATAATAATAATACTAATAGTACTAAATTTGCTTATATGCAAACGCTTAATTAATGTAACAGTTGTTTGGTTTCTTGCTTCTATCTCGAAAACAGTTACTCTTATCAATTTTTATCTCTTTACTAAAATTAAAGCTGACAAAATTTCCTACAAAATAGTTATTTGCATTTTTCATGTAGGACTAACCATAAGCGAGATATATGATTGAAAATAATTAATATTTAAAAAAAAGTGCTTTAACAGAAAATGTCTTGTGATTTAAAATACACTTAATTTATTGGGTCCAACACTTTATTAGAGGAAAAAGGAGGTGACATAAAAGTCACTGAAGTCTTTAGAGTCGTTTTTAAATGCTGCATCTTCGACTTCGTCTCAAACATTGAAAACTGTATTACATTTTTGTTCAGTAACTGTAACAGTTTTCACTTTTGTTTTTTACTTATATCTCGAAAACCGTTACTCCTATCAAATTTTATCTTTTTTTCAAAATTAAAGCGGATAAAATTTTCTACAAAATAGTTATTTGCAAATTTCCTGTAGGACGAACCATAGGCGAGTTATAGAGTTGGATATAAATAATTTTTAACAAAAATTTGCTTTAAAATAAAATGTTTGAAAAACTGAAATTAAACTAAATTAATTTAGTCTAGCATTTTAGTAGAGAAAAAAGGAGGAGACATAAAAGTCACTAAAGTTTTCGGAGTCGTCTTTAGTCGTCATATTAATAACAATAACATTAATAATAATAATACTTATAGTACTAAATTTGCTTATATGCATGCGCTTAATTAAGGTAACAGTTTTTTGGTTTCTTGCTTATATCTCGAAAACAGTTACTCCTATCAATTTTTATCTTTCTTTAAAAATTAAAGCTGATAAAATTTCATACAAAATAGTTATTTGCATTTCTTTTGTAGGACCAACCATAAGCGAGTTATAGAGTTGGATATAAATAATCTTTAACAAAAATTTGCTTTAAAATAAAATGTTTGAAAAACCGAAATTAAACTAAATTAATTGGGTCTAACACTTTAGTAGAGAAAAAAGGAAAAGACATAAAAATCACCAAAGTCTTCAAAGTTGTTTTTAGTCGTCATATTAATAACAATAACATTAATAATAATAATACTAATAGTACTAAATTTGCTTATATGCAAACGCTTAATTAAGGTAACAGTTGTTTGGTTTCTTGCTTCTATCTCGAAAACAGTTACTCTTATCAATTTTTATCTCTTTACTAAAATTAAAGCTGACAAAATTTCCTACAAAATAGTTATTTGCATTTTTCATGTAGGACTAACCATAAGCGAGATATATGATTGAAAATAATTAATATTTAATAAAAAAGTGCTTTAACAGAAAATGTCTTGTGATTTAAAATACACTTAATTTATTGGGTCCAACACTTTATTAGAGGAAAAAGGAGGTGACATAAAAGTCACTGAAGTCTTTAGAGTCGTTTTTAAATGCTGCATCTTCGACTTCGTCTCAAACATTGAAAACTGTATTACATTTTTGTTCAGTAACTGTAACAGTTTTCACTTTGGTTTTTTGCTTATATTTCGAAAACCGTTACTCCTATCAAATTTTATCTTTTTTTCAAAATTAAAGCGGATAAAATTTCCTACAAAATAGTTATTTGCAAATGTCCTGTAGGACGAACCATAGGCGAGTTATAGAGTTGGATATAAATAATCTTTAACAAAAATTTGCTTTAAAATAAAATGTTTGAAAAACCGAAATTAAACTAAATTAATTGGGTCTAACACTTTAGTAGAGAAAAAAGGAGAAGACATAAAAATCACCAAAGTCTTCAAAGTTGTTTTTAGTCGTCATATTAATAACAATAACATTAATAATAATAATACTAATAGTACTAAATTTGCTTATATGCAAGCGCTTAATTAAGGTAAGAGTTTTTTGGTTTCTTGCTTATATCTCGAAAACAGTTACTCCTATCAATTTTTATCTTTCTTTAAAAATTAAAGCTGATAAAATTTCATACAAAATAGTTATTTGCATTTCTTTTGTAGGACCAACCATAAGCGAGTTATAGAGTTGGATATAAATAATCTTTAACAAAAATTTGCTTTAAAATAAAATGTTTGAAAAACCGAAATTAAACTAAATTAATTGGGTCTAACACTTTAGTAGAGAAAAAAGGAGAAGACATAAAAATCACCAAAGTCTTCAAAGTTGTTTTTAGTCGTCAAATTAATAACAATAACATTAATAATAATAATACTAATAGTACTAAATTTGCTTATATGCAAGCGCTTAATTAAGGTAAGAGTTTTTTGGTTTCATGCTTATATCTCGAAAACAGTTACTCCTATCAATTTTTATCTTTTTACTAATAATAAAGCTGATAAAATTTGCAACAAAATAATTATTTGCATTTTTCTTGTAGGATCAACCATAAGCGAGTTATAGAGTTGGATATTAATAATATTCAACAAAAATTTGCTTTAAAATAAAATGTTTGAAAAACTGAAATTAAACTAAATTAATTGGGTCTAGCATTTTAGTAGAGGAAAAAGGAGGAGACATAAAAGTCACTAAAGTTTTCAGAGTCGTCTTTAGTCGTCATATTAATAACAATAACATTAATAATAATAATACTTATAGTACTAAATTTGCTTATATGCATGCGCTTAATTAAGGTAACAGTTTTTTGGTTTCTTGCTTATATCTCGAAAACAGTTACTCCTATCAATTTTTATCTCTTTACTAAAATTAAAGCTGACAAAAATTTCCTACAAAATAGTTATTTGCATTTTTCATGTAGGACTAACCATAAGCGAGATATATGATTGACAATAATTAATATTTAAAAAAAAAGTGATTTAACAGAAAATGTCTTGTGATTTAAAATACACTTAATTTATTGGGTCTAACACTTTATTAGAGGAAAAAGGAGGTGACATAAAAGTCACTGAAGTCTTTAGAGTCGTTTTTAAATGCTGCATCTTCGACTTCGTCTCAAACATTAAAAACTGTATTACATTTTTGTTCAGTAACTGTAACAGTTTTTACTTTGGTTTTTTGCTTATATCTCAAAAACCGTTACTCCTATCAAATTTTATCTTTTTTTCAAAATTAAAGCGGATAAAATTTCCTACAAAATGGTTATTTGCAAATTTCCTGTAGGACGAACCATAGGCGAGTTATAGAGTTGGATATAAATAATCTTTAACAAAAATATGCTTTAAAATAAAATGTTTGAAAAACCGAAATTAAACTAAATTAATTGGGTCTAACACTTTAGTAGAGAAAAAAGGAGAAGACATAAAAATCACCAAATTCTTCAAAGTTGTTTTTAGTCGTCATATTAATAACAATAACATTAATAATAATAATACTAATAGTACTAAATTTGCTTATATACAAGCGCTTAATTAAGGTAACAGTTTTTGGTTTCTTGCTTATATCTCGAAAACAGTTACTCCTATCAATTTTTATCTTTCTTTAAAAATTAAAGCTGATAAAATTTTCTACAAAATAGTTATTCGCATTTTTTTTGTAAGACCAACCATAAGCGAGTTATAGAGTTGGATATAAATATTCTTTAACAAAAATTTGCTTTAAAATAAAATGTTTGAATAACTGAAATTAAACTAAATTAATTGGGTCTAACACTTTAGTAGAGGAAAAAGGAGAAGACATAAAAGTCACTAAAGGTCTCAGAGTCGTCTTTAGTCGTCATATTAAAAACAATAACATTAATAATAATAATAATACTAATAGTACTAAATTTGCCTATATGTAAACGCTTAATTAAGGTAACAGTTTTTTGGTTTCTTGCTTATATTTCGAAAACAGTTACTCCTATCAATTTTTATCTCTTTACTAAAATTAAAGCTGACAAAATTTCCTACAAAATAGTTATTTGCATTTTTCATGTAGGACTAACTATAAGCGAGATATATGATTGACAATAATTAATATTTAAAAAAAAAGTGCTTTAACAGAAAATGTCTTGTGATTTAAAATACACTTAATTTATTAGGTCTAACACTTTATTAGAGGAAAAAGGAGGTGACATAAAAGTCACTGAAATCTTTAGAGTCGTTTTTAAATGCTGCATCTTCGACTTCGTCTCAAACATTGAAAACTGTATTACATTTTTGTTCAGTAACTGTAACAGTTTTCACTTTGGTTTTTTGCTTATATCTCGAAAACCGTTACTCCTATCAAATTTTATCTTTTTTTCAAAATTAAAGCGGATAAAATTTCCTACAAAATAGTTATTTGCAAATTTACTGTAGGACGAACCATAGGCGAGTTATAGAGTTGGATATAAATAATTTTTAACAAAAATTTGCTTTAAAATAAAATGTTTGAAAAACTGAAATTAAACTAAATTAATTGGGTCTAGCATTTTAGTAGAGGAAAAAGGAGGAGACATAAAAGTCACTAAAGTTTTCAGAGTCGTCTTTAGTCGTTATATTAATAACAATAACATTAATAATAATAATACTTATAGTACTAAATTTGCTTATATGCATGCGCTTAATTAAGGTAACAGTTTTTTGGTTTCTTGCTTATATCTCGAAAACAGTTACTCCTATCAATTTTTATCTCTTTATTAAAATTAAAGCTGACAAAATTTCCTACAAAATAGTTATTTGCATTTTTCATGTAGGACTAACTATAAGCGAGATATATGATTGACAATAATTAATATTTAAAAAAAAAGTGCTTTAACAGAAAATGTCTTGTGATTTAAAATACACTTAATTTATTAGGTCTAACACTTTATTAGAGGAAAAAGGAGGTGACATAAAAGTCACTGAAATCTTTAGAGTCGTTTTTAAATGCTGCATCTTCGACTTCGTCTCAAACATTGAAAACTGTATTACATTTTTGTTCAGTAACTGTAACAGTTTTCACTTTGGTTTTTTGCTTATATCTCGAAAACCGTTACTCCTATCAAATTTTATCTTTTTTTCAAAATTAAAGCGGATAAAATTTCCTACAAAATAGTTATTTGCAAATTTACTGTAGGACGAACCATAGGCGAGTTATAGAGTTGGATATAAATAATTTTTAACAAAAATTTGCTTTAAAATAAAATGTTTGAAAAACTGAAATTAAACTAAATTAATTGGGTCTAGCATTTTAGTAGAGGAAAAAGGAGGAGACATAAAAGTCACTAAAGTTTTCAGAGTCGTCTTTAGTCGTCATATTAATAACAATAACATTAATAATAATAATAATACTTATAGTACTAAATTTGCTTGTATGCATGCGCTTAATTAAGGTAACAGTTTTTTGGTTTCTTGCTTAAATCTCGAAAACAGTTACTCCTTTCAATTTTTATCTTTCTTTAAAAATTAAAGCTGATAAAATTTCAAACAAAATAGTTATTTGCATTTCTTTTGTAGGACCAACCATAAGCGAGTTATAGAGTTGGATATAAATAATCTTTAACAAAAATTTGCTTTAAAATAAAATGTTTGAAAAATCGAAATTAAACTAAATTAATTGGGTCTAACACTTTAGTAGAGAAAAAAGGAGAAGACATAAAAATCACCAAAGTCTTCAAAGTTGTTTTTAGTCGTCATATTAATAACAATAACATTAATAATAATAATACTAATAGTACTAAATTTGCTTATATGCAAGCGCTTAATTAAGGTAAGAGTTTTTTGGTTTCTTGCTTATATCTCGAAAACAGTTACTCCTATCAATTTTTATCTTTTTACTAATAATAAAGCTGATAAAATTTGCAACAAAATAGTTATATGCATTTTTCTTGTAGGATCAACCATAAGCGAGTTATAGAGTTGGATATTAATAATATTCAACAAAAATTTGCTTTAAAATAAAATGTTTGAAAAACTGAAATTAAACTAAATTAATTGGGTCTAGCATTTTAGTAGAGGAAAAAGGAGGAGACATAAAAGTCACTAAAGTTTTCAGAGTCGTCTTTAGTCGTCATATTAATAACAATAACATTAATAATAATAATACTTATGGTACTAAATTTGCTTATATGCATGCGCTTAATTAAGGTAACAGTTTTTTGGTTTCTTGCTTATATCTCGAAAACAGTTACTCCTATCAATTTTTATCTTTCTTTAAAAATTAAAGCTGATAAAATTTCATACAAAATAGTTATTTGCATTTCTTTTGTAGGACCAACCATAAGCGAGTTATAGAGTTGGATATAAATAATCTTTAACAAAAATTTGCTTTAAAATAAAATGTTTGAAAAACCGAAATTAAACTAAATTAATTGGGTCTAGCATTTTAGTAGAGGAAAAAGGAGGAGACATAAAAGTCACTAAAGTTTTCGGAGTCGTCTTTAGTCGTCATATTAATAACAATAACATTAATAATAATAATACTTATAGTACTAAATTTGCTTATATGCATGCGCTTAATTAAGGTAACAGTTTTTTGGTTTCTTGCTTATATCTCGAAAACAGTTACTCCTATCAATTTTTATCTTTCTTTAAAAATTAAAGCTGATAAAATTTCATACAAAATAGTTATTTGCATTTCTTTTGTAGGACCAACCATAAGCGAGTTATAGAGTTGGATATAAATAATCTTTAACAAAAATTTGCTTTAAAATAAAATGTTTGAAAAACCGAAATTAAACTAAATTAATTGGGTCTAACACTTTAGTAGAGAAAAAAGGAGAAGACATAAAAATCACCAAAGTCTTCAAAGTTGTTTTTAGTCGTCATATTAATAACAATAACATTAATAATAATAATACTAATAGTACTAAATTTGCTTATATGCAAACGCTTAATTAAGGTAACAGTTGTTTGGTTTCTTGCTTCTATCTCGAAAACAGTTACTCTTATCAATTTTTATCTCTTTACTAAAATTAAAGCTGACAAAATTTCCTACAAAATAGTTATTTGCATTTTTCATGTAGGACTAACCATAAGCGAGATATATGATTGAAAATAATTAATATTTAATAAAAAAGTGCTTTAACAGAAAATGTCTTGTGATTTAAAATACACTTAATTTATTGCGTCCAACACTTTATTAGAGGAAAAAGGAGGTGACATAAAAGTCACTGAAGTCTTTAGAGTCGTTTTTAAATGCTGCATCTTCGACTTCGTCTCAAACATTGAAAACTGTATTATATTTTTGTTCAGTAACTGTAACAGTTTTCACTTTGGTTTTTTGCTTATATTTCGAAAACCGTTACTCCTATCAAATTTTATCTTTTTTTCAAAATTAAAGCGGATAAAATTTCCTACAAAATAGTTATTTGCAAATGTCCTGTAGGACGAACCATAGGCGAGTTATAGAGTTGGATATAAATAATCTTTAACAAAAATTTGCTTTAAAATAAAATGTTTGAAAAACCGAAATTAAACTAAATTAATTGGGTCTAACACTTTAGTAGAGAAAAAAGGAGAAGACATAAAAATCACCAAAGTCTTCAAAGTTGTTTTTAGTCGTCATATTAATAACAATAACATTAATAATAATAATACTAATAGTACTAAATTTGCTTATATGCAAGCGCTTAATTAAGGTAAGAGTTTTTTGGTTTCATGCTTATATCTCGAAAACAGTTACTCCTATCAATTTTTATCTTTTTACTAATAATAAAGCTGATAAAATTTGCAACAAAATAATTATTTGCATTTTTCTTGTAGGATCAACCATAAGCGAGTTATAGAGTTGGATATTAATAATATTCAACAAAAATTTGCTTTAAAATAAAATGTTTGAAAAACTGAAATTAAACTAAATTAATTGGGTCTAGCATTTTAGTAGAGGAAAAAGGAGGAGACATAAAAGTCACTAAAGTTTTCAGAGTCGTCTTTAGTCGTCATATTAATAACAATAACATTAATAATAATAATACTTATAGTACTAAATTTGCTTATATGCATGCGCTTAATTAAGGTAACAGTTTTTTGGTTTCTTGCTTATATCTCGAAAACAGTTACTCCTATCAATTTTTATCTCTTTACTAAAATTAAAGCTGACAAAAATTTCCTACAAAATAGTTATTTGCATTTTTCATGTAGGACTAACCATAAGCGAGATATATGATTAACAATAATTAATATTTAAAAAAAAAGTGCTTTAACAGAAAATGTCTTGTGATTTAAAATACACTTAATTTATTGGGTCTAACACTTTATTAGAGGAAAAAGGAGGTGACATAAAAGTCACTGAAGTCTTTAGAGTCGTTTTTAAATGCTGCATCTTCGACTTCGTCTCAAACATTGAAAACTGTATTACATTTTTGTTCAGTAACTGTAACAGTTTTTACTTTGGTTTTTTGCTTATATCTTGAAAACCGTTACTCCTATCAAATTTTATCTTTTTTTCAAAATTAAAGCGGATAAAATTTCCTACAAAATGGTTATTTGCAAATTTCCTGTAGGACGAACCATAGGCGAGTTATAGAGTTGGATATAAATAATTTTTAACAAAAATTTGCTTTAAAATAAAATGTTTGAAAAACTGAAATTAAACTAAATTAATTGGGTCTAGCATTTTAGTAGAGGAAAAAGGAGGAGACATAAAAATCACTAAAGTTTTCAGAGTCGTCTTTAGTCGTCATATTAATAACAATAACATTAATAATAATAATACTTATAGTACTAAATTTGCTTATATGCATGCGCTTAATTAAGGTAACAGTTTTTTGGTTTCTTGCTTATATCTCGAAAACAGTTACTCCTATCAATTTTTATCTTTTTTTAAAAATTAAAGCTGATAAAATTTCCTACAAAATAGTTATTCGCGTTTCTTTTGTAGGACCAACCATAAGCGAGTTATAGAGTTGGATATAAATAATCATTAACAAAAATTTGCTTTAAAATAAAATGTTTGAAAAACCGAAATTAAACTAAATTAATTGGGTCTAACACTTTAGTAGAGAAAAAAGGAGAAGACATAAAAATCACCAAAGTCTTCAAAGTTGTTTTTAGTCGTCATATTAATAACAATAACATTAATAATAATAATACTAATAGTACTAAATTTGCTTATATGCAAACGCTTAATTAAGGTAACAGTTGTTTGGTTTCTTGCTTATATCTCGAAAACAGTTACTCTTATCAATTTTTATCTCTTTACTAAAATTAAAGCTGACAAAATTTCCTACAAAATAGTTATTTGCATTTTCCATGTAGGACTAACCATAAGCGAGATATATGATTGAAAATAATTAATATTTAAAAAAAAAGTGCTTTAACAGAAAATGTCTTGTGATTTAAAATACACTTAATTTATTGGGTCCAACACTTTATTAGAGGAAAAAGGAGGTGACATAAAAGTCACTGAAGTCTTAAGAGTCGTTTTTAAATGCTGCATCTTCGACTTCGTCTCAAACATTGAAAACTGTATTACATTTTTGTTCAGTAACTGTAACAGTTTTCACTTTGGTTTTTTGCTTATATTTCGAAAACCGTTACTCCTATCAAATTTTATGATTTTTTCAAAATTAAAGCGGATAAAATTTCCTACAAAATAGTTATTTGCAAATGTCCTGTAGGACGAACCATAGGCGAGTTATAGAGTTGGATATAAATAATCTTTAACAAAAATTTGCTTTAAAATAAAATGTTTGAAAAACCGAAATTAAACTAAATTAATTATGACTAACACTTTAGTAGAGAAAAAAGGAAAAGACATAAAAATCACCAAAGTCTTCAAAGTTGTTTTTAGTCGTCATATTAATAACAATAACATTAATAAAAATAATACTAATAGTACTAAATTTGCTTATATACAAGCGCTTAATTAAAGTAACAGTTTTTGGTTTCTTGCTTATATCTCGATAACAGTTACTCCTATCAATTTTTATCTTTTTTTTAAAAATTAAAGCTGATAAAATTTCCTACAAAATAGTTATTCGCATTTCTTTTGTAGGACCAACCATAAGCGAGTTATAGAGTTGGATATAAATATTCTTTAACAAAAATTTGCTTTAAAATAAAATGTTTGAATAACTGAAATTAAACTAAATTAATTGGGTCTAACACTTTAGTAGAGGAAAAAGGAGAAGACATAAAAGTCACTAAAGGTTTCAGAGTCGTCTTTAGTCGTCATATTAATAACAATAACATTAATAATAATAATACTAATAGTACTAAATTTGCTTATATGCAAACGCTTAATTAAGGTAACAGTTGTTTGGTTTCTTGCTTATATCTCGAAAACAGTTACTCCTATCAATTTTTATCTTTTTATTAAAATTAAAGCTGACACAATTTCCTACAAAATAGTTATTTGCATTTTTCATGTAGGACTAACCATAAGCGAGATATATGATTGAAAATAATTAATATTTAAAAAAAAAAGTGCTTTAACAGAAAATGTCTTGTGATTTAAAATACACTTAATTTATTGGGTCCAACACTTTATTAGAGGAAAAAGGAGGTGACATAAAAGTCACTGAAGTCTTTAGAGTCGTTTTTAAATGCTGCATCTTCGACTTCGTCTCATACATTGAAAACTGTATTACATTTTTGTTCAGTAACTGTAACAGTTTTCACTTTGGTTTTTTGCTTATATTTCGAAAACCGTTACTCCTATCAAATTTTATCTTTTTTTCAAAATTAAAGCGGCTAAAATTTCCTACAAAATAGTTATTTGCAAATGTCCTGTAGGACGAACCATAGGCGAGTTATAGAGTTGGATATAAATAATCTTTAACAAAAATATGCTTTAAAATAAAATGTTTGTAAAACCGAAATTAAACTAAATTAATTGGGTCTAACACTTTAGTAGGGAAAAAAGGAGAAGACATAAAAATCACCAAAGTCTTCAAAGTTGTTTTTAGTCGTCATATTAATAACAATAACATTAATAATAATAATACTAATAGTACTAAATTTGCTTGTATGCAAGCGCTTAATTAAGGTAAGAGTTTTATGGTTTCTTGCTTATATCTCGAAAAAAGTTACTCCTATCAATTTTTATCTTTTTACTAATAATAAAGCTGATAAAATTTGCAACAAAATAGTTATTTGCATTTTTCTTGTAGGATCAACCATAAGCGAGTTATAGAGTTGGATATTAATAATATTCAACAAAAATTTGCTTTAAAATAAAATGTTTGAAAAACTGAAATTAAACTAAATTAATTGGGTCTAGCATTTTAGTAGAGGAAAAAGGAGGAGACATAAAAGTCACTAAAGTTTTCAGAGTCGTCTTTAGTCGTTATATTAATAACAATAACATTAATAATAATAATACTTATAGTACTAAATTTGCTTATATGCATGCGCTTAATTAAGGTAACAGTTTTTTGGTTTCTTGCTTATATCTCGAAAACAGTTACTCCTATCAATTTTTATCTCTTTACTAAAATTAAAGCTGACAAAATTTCCTACAAAATAGTTATTTGCATTTTTCATGTAGGACTAACCATAAGCGAGATATATGATTGACAATAATTAATATTTAAAAAAAAAGTGCTTTAACAGAAAATGTCTTGTGATTTAAAATACACTTAATTTATTGGGTCCAACACTTTATTAGAGGAAAAAGGAGGTGACATAAAAGTCACTGAAGTCTTTAGAGTCGTTTTTAAATGCTGCATCTTCGACTTCGTCTCAAACATTGAAAACTGAATTATATTTTTGTTCAGTAACTGTAACAGTTTTCACTTTGGTTTTTTGCTTATATCTCGAAAACCGTTACTCCTATCAAATTTTATCTTTTTTTCAAAATTAAAGCGGATAAAATTGATAAAATTTCCTACAAAATAGTTATTTGCAAATTTCCTGTAGGACGAACCATAGGCGAGTTATAGAGTTGGATATAAATAATCTTTAACAAAAATTTGCTTTAAAATAAAATGTTTGAAAAACCGAAATTAAACTAAATTAATTGGGTCTAACACTTTAGTAGAGAAAAAAGGAGAAGACATAAAAATCACCAAAATCTTCAAAGTTGTTTTTAGTCGTCATATTAATAACAATAACATTAATAATAACAATACTAATAGTACTAAATTTGCTTGTATGCAAGCGCTTAATTAAGGTAAGAGTTTTATGGTTTCTTGCTTATATATCGAAAAAAGTTACTCCTATCAATTTTTATCTTTTTACTAATAATAAAGCTGATAAAATTTGCAACAAAATAGTTATTTGCATTTTTCTTGTAGGATCAACCATAAGCGAGTTATAGAGTTGGATATTAATAATATTCAACAAAAATTTGCTTTAAAATAAAATGTTTGAAAAACTGAAATTAAACTAAATTAATTGGGTCAAGCATTTTAGTAGAGGAAAAAGGAGGAGACATAAAAGTCACTAAAGTTTTCAGAGTCGTCTTTAGTCGTTATATTAATAACAATAACATTAATAATAATAATACTTATAGTACTAAATTTGCTTATATGCATGCGCTTAATTAAGGTAACAGTTTTTTGGTTTCTTGCTTATATCTCGAAAACAGTTACTCCTATCAATTTTTATCTCTTTACTAAAATTAAAGCTGACAAAATTTCCTACAAAATAGTTATTTGCATTTTTCATGTAGGACTAACCATAAGCGAGATATATGATTGACATTAATTAATATTTAAAAAAAAAGTGCTTTAACAGAAAATGTCTTGTGATTTAAAATACACTTAATTTATTAGGTCTAACACTTTATTAGAGGAAAAAGGAGGTGACATAAAAGTCACTGAAATCTTTAGAGTCGTTTTTAAATGCTGCATCTTCGACTTCGTCTCAAACATTGAAAACTGTATTACATTTTTGTTCAGTAACTGTAACAGTTTTCACTTTGGTTTTTTGCTTATATCTCGAAAACCGTTACTCCTATCAAATTTTATCTTTTTTCCAAAAATTAAAGCGGATAAAATTTCCTACAAAATAGTTATTTGCAAATTTACTGTAGGACGAACCATAGGCGAGTTATAGAGTTGGATATAAATAATTTTTAACAAAAATTTGCTTTAAAATAAAATGTTTGAAAAACTGAAATTAAACTAAATTAATTGGGTCTAGCATTTTAGTAGAGGAAAAAGGAGGAGACATAAAAGTCACTAAAGTTTTCAGAGTCGTCTTTAGTCGTCATATTAATAACAATAACATTAATAATAATAATAATACTTATAGTACTAAATTTGCTTGTATGCATGCGCTTAATTAAGGTAACAGTTTTTTGGTTTCTTGCTTATATCTCGAAAACAGTTACTCCTTTCAATTTTTATCTTTCTTTAAAAATTAAAGCTGATAAAATTTCATACAAAATAGTTATTTGCATTTCTTTTGCAGGACCAACCATAAGCGAGTTATAGAGTTGGATATAAATAATCTTTAACAAAAATTAGCATTAAAATAAAATGTTTGAAAAACCGAAATTAAACTAAATTAATTGGGTCTAACACTTTAGTAGAGAAAAAAGGAGAAGACATAAAAATCACCAAAGTCTTCAAAGTTGTTTTTAGTCGTCATATTAATAACAATAACATTAATAATAATAATACTAATAGTACTAAATTTGCTTATATGCAAGCGCTTAATTAAGGTAAGAGTTTTTTGGTTTCTTGCTTATATCTCGAAAACAGTTACTCCTATCAATTTTTATCTTTTTACTAATAATAAAGCTGATAAAATTTGCAACAAAATAGTTATTTGCATTTTTCTTGTAGGATCAACCATAAGCGAGTTATAGAGTTGGATATTAATAATATTCAACAAAAATTTGCTTTAAAATAAAATGTTTGAAAAACTGAAATTAAACTAAATTAATTGGGTCTAGCATTTTAGTAGAGGAAAAAGGAGGAGACATAAAAGTCACTAAAGTTTTCAGAGTCGTCTTTAGTCGTCATATTAATAACAATAACATTAATAATAATAATACTTATGGTACTAAATTTGCTTATATGCATGCGCTTAATTAAGGTAACAGTTTTTTGGTTTCTTGCTTATATCTCGAAAACAGTTACTCCTATCAATTTTTATCTATCTTTAAAAATTAAAGCTGATAAAATTTCATACAAAATAGTTATTTGTATTTCTTTTGTAGGACCAACCATAAGCGAGTTATAGAGTTGGATATAAATAATCTTTAACAAAAATTTGCTTTAAAATAAAATGTTTGAAAAACCGAAATTAAACTAAATTAATTGGGTCTAACACTTTAGTAGAGAAAAAAGGAGAAGACATAAAAATCACCAAAGTCTTCAAAGTTGTTTTTAGTCGTCATATTAATAACAATAACATTAATAATAATAATACTAATAGTACTAAATTTGCTTATATGCAAACGCTTAATTAAGGTAACAGTTGTTTGGTTTCTTGCTTCTATCTCGAAAACAGTTACTTTTATCAATTTTTATCTCTTTACTAAAATTAAAGCTGACAAAATTTCCTACAAAATAGTTATTTGCATTTTTCATGTAGGACTAACCATAAGCGAGATATATGATTGAAAATAATTAATATTTAAAAAAAAAGTGCTTTAACAGAAAATGTCTTGTGATTTAAAATACACTTAATTTATTGGGTCCAACACTTTATTAGAGGAAAAAGGAGGTGACATAAAAGTCACTGAAGTCTTTAGAGTCGTTTTTAAATGCTGCATCTTCGACTTCGTCTCAAACATTGAAAACTGTATTACATTTTTGTTCAGTAACTGTAACAGTTTTCACTTTGGTTTTTTACTTATATCTCGAAAACCGTTACTCCTATCAAATTTTATCTTTTTTTCAAAATTAAAGCGGATAAAATTTCCTACAAAATAGTTATTTGCAAATTTCCTGTAGGACCAACCATAGGCGAGTTATAGAGTTGGATATAAATAATTTTTAACAAAAATTTGCTTTAAAATAAAATGTTTGAAAAACTGAAATTAAACTAAATTAATTGGGTCTAGCATTTTAGTAGAGGAAAAAGGAGGAGACATAAAAGTCACTAAAGTTTTCGGAGTCGTCTTTAGTCGTCATATTAATAACAATAACATTAATAATAATAATACTTATAGTACTAAATTTGCTTATATGCATGCGCTTAATTAAGGTAACAGTTTTTTGGTTTCTTGCTTATATCTCGAAAACAGTTACTCCTATCAATTTTTATCTTTCTTTAAAAATTAAAGCTGATAAAATTTCATACAAAATAGTTATTTGCATTTCTTTTGTAGGACCAACCATAAGCGAGTTATAGAGTTGGATATAAATAATCTTTAATAAAAATTTGCTTTAAAATAAAATGTTTGAAAAACCGAAATTAAACTAAATTAATTGGGTCTAACACTTTAGTAGAGAAAAAAGGAGAAGACATAAAAATCACCAAAGTCTTTAAAGTTGTTTTTAGTCGTCATATTAATAACAATAACATTAATAATAATAATACTAATAGTACTAAATTTGCTTATATGCAAACGCTTAATTAAGGTAACAGTTGTTTGGTTTCTTGCTTATATCTCGAAAACAGTTACTCTTATCAATTTTTATCACTTTACTAAAATTAAAGCTGACAAAATTTCCTACAAAATAGTTATTTGCATTTTTCATGTAGGACTAACCATAAGCGAGATATATAATTGAAAATAATTAATATTTAAAAAAAGAGTGCTTTAACAGAAAATGTCTTGTGATTTAAAATACACTTAATTTATTGGGTCCAACACTTTATTAGAGGAAAAAGGAGGTGACATAAAAGTCACTGAAGTCTTTAGAGTCGTTTTTAAATGCTGCATCTTCGAATTCGTCTCAAACATTGAAAACTGTATTACATTTTTGTTCAGTAACTGTAACAGTTTTCACTTTGGTTTTTTGCTTATATCTCGAAAACCGTTACTCCTATCAAATTTTATCTTTTTTTCAAAATTAAAGCGGATAAAATTTCCTACAAAATAGTTATTTGCAAATTTCCTGTAGGACGAACCATAGGCGAGTTATAGAGTTGGATATAAATAATCATTAACAAAAATTTGCTTTAAAATAAAATGTTTGAAAAACCGAAATTAAACTAAATTAATTGGGTCTAACACTTTAGTAGAGAAAAAAGGAGAAGACATAAAAATCACCAAAGTCTTCAAAGTTGTTTTTAGTCGTCGTATTAATAACAATAACATTAATAATAATAATAATACTAATAGTACTAAATTTGCTTATATGCAAGCGCTTAATTAAGGTAAGAGTTTTTTGGTTTCTTGCTTATATCTCGAAAACAGTTACTCTTATCAATTTTTATTTTTTTACTAATAATAAAGCTGATAAAATTTGCAACAAAATAGTTATTTGCATTTTTCTTGTAGGATCAACCATTAGCGAGTTATAGAGTTGGATATTAATAATATTCAACAAAAATTTGCTTTAAAATAAAATGTTTGAAAAACTGAAATTAAACTAAATTAATTGGGTCTAGCATTTTAGTAGAGGAAAAAGGAGGAGACATAAAAGTCACTAAAGTTTTCAGAGTCGTCTTTAGTCGTCTTATTAATAACAATAACATTAATAATAATAATACTTATAGTACTAAATTTGCTTATATGCATGCGCTTAATTAAGGTAACAGTTTTTTGGTTTCTTGCTTATATCTCGAAAACAGTTACTCCTATCAATTTTTATCTCTTTACTAAAATTAAAGCTGACAAAATTTCCTACAAAATAGTTATTTGCATTTTTCATATAGGACTAACCATAAGCGAGATATATGATTGACAATAAATAATATTTAAAAAAAAAGTGCTTTAACAGAAAATGTCTTGTGATTTAAAATACACTTAATTTATTGGGTCTAACACTTTATTAGAGGAAAAAGGAGATGACATAAAAGTCACTGAAGTCTTTAGAGTCGTTTTTAAATGCTGCATCTTCGACTTCGTCTCAAACATTGAAAACTGTATTACATTTTTGTTCAGTAACTGTAACAGTTTTCACTTTGGTTTTTTGCTTATATCTCGAAAACCGTTACTCCTATCAAATTTTATCTTTTTTTCAAAATTAAAGCGGATAAAATTTCCTACAAAATAGTTAAATGCAAATTTCCTGTAGGACGAACCATAGGCGAGTTATAGAGTTGGATATAAATAATTTTTAACAAAAATTTGCTTTAAAATAAAATGTTTGAAAAACTGAAATTAAACTAAATTAATTGGGTCTAGCATTTTAGTAGAGGAAAAAGGAGGAGACATAAAAATCACTAAAGTTTTCAGAGTCGTCTTTAGTCGTCATATTAATAACAATAACATTAATAATAATAATACTTATAGTACTAAATTTGCTTATATGCATGCGCTTAATTAAGGTAACAGTTTTTTGGTTTCTTGCTTATATCTCGAAAACAGTTACTCCTATCAATTTTTATCTTTCTTTAAAAATTAAAGCTGATAAAATTTCATACAAAATAGTTATTTGCATTTCTTTTGTAGGACCAACCATAAGCGAGTTATAGAGTTGGATATAAATAATCTTTAACAAAAATTTGCTTTAAAATAAAATGTTTAAAAAACCGAAATTAAACTAAATTAATTGGGTCTAACACTTTAGTAGAGAAAAAAGGAGAAGACATAAAAATCACCAAAGTCTTCAAAGTTGTTTTTAGTCGTCATATTAATAACAATAACATTAATAATAATAATACTAATAGTACTAAATTTGCTTATATGCAAACGCTTAATTAAGGTAACAGTTGTTTGGTTTCTTGCTTATATCTCGAAAACAGTTACTCTTATCAATTTTTATCTCTTTACTAAAATTAAAGCTGACAAAATTTCCTACAAAATAGTTATTTGCATTTTTCATGTAGGACTAACCATAAGCGAGATATATGATTGAAAATAATTAATATTTAAAAAAAAGTGCTTTAACAGAAAATGTCTTGTGATTTAAAATACACTTAATTTATTGGGTCCAACACTTTATTAGAGGAAAAAGGAGGTGACATAAAAGTCACTGAAGTCTTTAGAGTCGTTTTTAAATGCTGCATCTTCAACTTCGTCTCAAACATTGAAAACTGTATTACATTTTTGTTCAGTAACTGTAACAGTTTTCACTTTGGTTTTTTGGTTATATTTCAAAAACCGTTACTCCTATCAAATTTTATCTTTTTTTCAAAATTAAAGCGGATAAAATTTCCTACAAAATAGTTATTTGCAAATGTCCTGTAGGACGAACCATAGGCGAGTTATAGAGTTGGATATAAATAATCTTTAACAAAAATTTGCTTTAAAATAAAATGTTTGAAAAACCGAAATTAAACTAAATTAATTGGGTCTAACACTTTAGTAGAGAAAAAAGGAGAAGACATAAAAATCACCAAAGTCTTCAAAGTTGTTTTTAGTCGTCATATTAATAACAATAACATTAATAATAATAATACTAATAGTACTAAATTTGCTTATATGCAAGCGCTTAATTAAGGTAAGAGTTTTTTGGTTTCTTGCTTATATCTCGAAAACAGTTACTCCTATCAATTTTTATCTTTTTACTAATAATAAAGCTGATAAAATTTGCAACAAAATAGTTATTTGCATTTTTCTTGTAGGATCAACCATTAGCGAGTTATAGAGTTGGATATTAATAATATTCAACAAAAATTTGCTTTAAAATAAAATGTTTGAAAAACTGAAATTAAACTAAATTAATTGGGTCTAGCATTTTAGTAGAGGAAAAAGGAGGAGACATAAAAGTCACTAAAGTTTTCAGAGTCGTCTTTAGTCGTCTTATTAATAACAATAACATTAATAATAATAATACTTATAGTACTAAATTTGCTTATATGCATGCGCTTAATTAAGGTAACAGTTTTTTGGTTTCTTGCTTATATCTCGAAAACAGTTACTCCTATCAATTTTTATCTCTTTACTAAAATTAAAGCTGACAAAATTTCCTACAAAATAGTTATTTGCATTTTTCATGTAGGACTAACCATAAGCGAGATATATGATTGACAATAATTAATATTTAAAAAAAAAGTGCTTTAACAGAAAATGTCTTGTGATTTAAAATACACTTAATTTATTGGGTCTAACACTTTATTAGAGGAAAAAGGAGGTGACATAAAAGTCACTGAAGTCTTTAGAGTCGTTTTTAAATGCTGCATCTTCGACTTCGTCTCAAACATTGAAAACTGTATTACATTTTTGTTCAGTAACTGTAACAGTTTTCACTTTGGTTTTTTGTTTATATCTCGAAAACCGTTACTCCTATCAAATTTTATCTTTTTTTCAAAATTAAAGCGGATAAAATTTCCTACAAAATAGTTATTTGCAAATTTCCTGTAGGACGAACCATAGGCGAGTTATAGAGTTGGATATAAATAATTTTTAACAAAAATTTGCTTTAAAATAAAATGTTTGAAAAACTGAAATTAAACTAAATTAATTGGGTCTAGCATTTTAGTAGAGGAAAAAGGAGGAGACATAAAAATCACTAAAGTTTTCAGAGTCGTCTTTAGTCGTCATATTAATAACAATAACATTAATAATAATAATACTTATAGTACTAAATTTGCTTATATGCATGCGCTTAATTAAGGTAACAGTTTTTTAGTTTCTTGCTTATATCTCGAAAACAGTTACTCCTATCAATTTTTATCTTTCTTTAAAAATTAAAGCTGATAAAATTTCATACAAAATAGTTATTTGCAAATGTCCTGTAGGACGAACCATAGGCGAGTTATAGAGTTGGATATAAATAATCTTTAACAAAAATTTGCTTTAAAATAAAATGTTTGAAAAACCGAAATTAAACTAAATTAATTATGACTAACACTTTAGTAGAGAAAAAAGGAGAATACATAAAAATCACCAACGTCTTCAAAGTTGTTTTTAGTCGTCATATTAATAACAATAACATTAATAAAAATAATACTAATAGTACTAAATTTGCTTATATACAAGCGCTTAATTAAGGTAACAGTTGTTGGTTTCTTGCTTATATCTCGAAAACAGTTACTCCTATCAATTTTTATCTTTCTTTAAAAATTAAAGCTGATAAAATTTCCTACAAAATAGTTATTCGCATTTCTTTTGTAGGACCAACCATAAGCGAGTTATAGAGTTGGATATAAATATTCTTTAACAAAAATTTGCTTTAAAATAAAATGTTTGAATAACTGAAATTAAACTAAATTAATTGGGTCTAACACTTTAGTAGAGGAAAAAGGAGAAGACATAAAAGTCACTAAAGGTTTCAGAGTCGTCTTTAGTCGTCATATTAATAACAATAACATTAATAATAATAATACTAATAGTACTAAATTTGCTTATATGCAAACGCTTAATTAAGGTAACAGTTGTTTGGTTTCTTGCTTATATCTCGAAAACAGTTACTCCTATCAATTTTTATCTCTTTATTAAAATTAAAGCTGACAAAATTTCCTACAAAATAGTTATTTACATTTTTCATGTAGGACTAACCATAAGCGAGATATATGATTGAAAATAATTAATATTTAAAAAAAAAGTGCTTTAACAGAAAATGTCTTGTGATTTAAAATACACTTAATTTATTGGGTCCAACACTTTATTAGAGGAAAAAGGAGGTGACATAAAAGTCACTGAAGTCTTTAGAGTTGTTTTTAAATGCTGCATCTTCGACTTCGTCTTATACATTGAAAACTGTATTACATTTTTGTTCAGTAACTGTAACAGTTTTCACTTTGGTTTTTTGCTTATATTTCGAAAACCGTTACTCCTATCAAATTTTATCTTTTTTTCAAAATTAAAGCGGCTAAAATTTCCTACAAAATAGTTATTTGCAAATGTCCTGTAGGACGAACCATAGGCGAGTTATAGAGTTGGATATAAATAATCTTTAACAAAAATATGCTTTAAAATAAAATGTTTGTAAAACCGAAATTAAACTAAATTAATTGGGTCTAACACTTTAGTAGAGAATAAAGGAGAAGACATAAAAATCACCAAAGTCTTCAAAGTTGTTTTTAGTCGTCATATTAATAACAATAACATTAATAATAATAATACTAATAGTACTAAATTTGCTTATATACAAGCGCTTAATTAAGGTAACAGTTTTTGGTTTCTTGCTTATATCTCGAAAACAGTTACTCCTTTCAATTTTTATCTTTCTTTAAAAATTAAAGCTGATAAAATTTTCTACAAAATAGTTATTCGCATTTCTTTTGTAAGACCAACCATAAGCGAGTTATAGAGTTGGATATAAATAATATTTAACAAAAATTTGCTTTAAAATAAAATGTTTGAATAACTGAAATTCAACTAAATTAATTGGGTCTAACACTTTAGTAGAGGAAAAAGGAGAAGACATAAAAGTCACTAAAGGTTTCAGAGTCGTCTTTAGTCGTCATATTAATAACAATAACATTAATAATAATAATACTAATAGTACTAAATTTGCTTATATGCAAAGGCTTAATTAAGGTAACAGTTGTTTGGTTTCTTGCTTATATCTCGAAAACAGTTACTCCTATCAATTTTTATCTTTTTACTAAAATTAAAGCTGACAAAATTTCCTACAAAATAGTTATTTGCATTTTTCATGTAGGACTAACCATAAGCGAGATATATGATTGACAATAATTAATATTTAAAAAAAAAGTGCTTTAACATAAAATGTCTTGTGATTTAAAATACACTTAACTTATTGGGTCCAACACTTTATTAGAGGAAAAAGGAGGTGACATAAAAGTCACTGAAGTCTTTAGAGTCGTTTTTAAATGCTGCATCTTCGACTTCGTCTCAAACATTGAAAACTGTATTATATTTTTGTTCAGTAACTGTAACAGTTTTCACTTTGGTTTTTTGCTTATATCTCGAAAACCGTTACTCCTATCAAATTTTATCTTTTTTTCAAAATTAAAGCGGATAAAATTTCCTACAAAATAGTTATTTGCAAATTTCCTGTAGGACGAACCATAGGCGAGTTATAGAGTTGGACATAAATAATCTTTAACAAAAATTTGCTTTAAAATAAAATGTTTGAAAAACCGAAATTAAACTAAATTAATTGGGTCTAACACTTTAGTAGAGAAAAAAGGAGAAGACATAAAAATCACCAAAATCTTCAAAGTTGTTTTTAGTCGTCATATTAATAACAATAACATTAATAATAATAATACTAATAGTACTAAATTTGCTTATATGCAAGCGCTTAATTAAGGTAAGAGTTTTATGGTTTCTTGCTTAAATCTCGAAAAAAGTTACTCCTATCAATTTTTATCTTTTTACTAATAATAAAGCTGATAAAATTTGCAACAAAATAGTTATTTGCATTTTTCTTGTAGGATCAACCATAAGCGAGTTATAGAGTTGGATATTAATAATATTCAACAAAAATTTGCTTTAAAATAAAATGTTTGAAAAACTGAAATTAAACTAAATTAATTGGGTCTAGCATTTTAGTAGAGGAAAAAGGAGGAGACATAAAAGTCACTAAAGTTTTCAGAGTCGTCTTTAGTCGTCATATTAATAACAATAACATTAATAATAATAATACTTATAGTACTAAATTTGCTTATATGCATGCGCTTAATTAAGGTAACAGTTTTTTGGTTTCTTGCTTATATCTCGAAAACAGTTACTCCTATCAATTTTTATCTCTTTACTAAAATTAAAGCTGACAAAATTTCCTACAAAATAGTTATTTGCATTTTTCATGTAGGACTAACCATAAGCGAGATATATGATTGACAATAATTAATATTTAAAAAGAGTGCTTTAACAGAAAATGTCTTGTGATTTAAAATACACTTAATTTATTGGGTCTAACACTTTATTAGAGGAAAAAGGAGGTCACATAAAAGTCACTGAAGTCTTTAGAGTCGTTTTTAAATGCTGCATCTTCGACTTCGTCACAAACATTGAAAACTGTATTACATTTTTGTTCAGTAACTGTAACAGTTTTCACTTTGGTTTTTTGCTTATATCTCGAAAACCGTTACTCCTATCAAATTTTATCTTTTTTTCAAAATTAAATCGGATAAAATATCCTACAAAATAGTTTTTTGCAAATTGCTTGTAGGACGAACCATAGGCGAGTTATAGAGTTGGATATAAATAATTTTTAACAAAAATTTGCTTTAAAATAAAATGTTTGAAAAACTGAAATTAAACTAAATTATTTGGGTCTAGCATTTTAGTAGAGGAAAAAGGAGGAGACATAAAAGTCACTAAAGTTTTCAGAGTCGTCTTTAGTCGTCATATTAATAACAATAACATTAATAATAATAATACTAATAGTACTAAATTTGCTTATATGCAAACGCTTAATTAAGGTAACAGTTGTTTGGTTTCTTGCTTATATCTCGAAAACAGTTACTCCTATCAATTTTTATCTCTTTTTTTCTAAAATTAAAGCTGACAAAATTTCATACAAAATAGTTATTTGCATTTCTTTTGTAGGACCAACCATAAGCGAGTTATAGAGTTGGATATAAATAATCTTTAACAAAAATTTGCTTTAAAATAAAATGTTTGAAAAACCGAAATTAAACTAAATTAATTGGGTCTAACACTTTAGTAGAGAAAAAAGGAGAAGACATAAAAATCACCAAAGTCTTCAAAGTTGTTTTTAGTCGTCATATTAATAACAATAACATTAATAATAATAATACTAATAGTACTAAATTTGCTTATATGCAAACGCTTAATTAAGGTAACAGTTGTTTGGTTTCTTGCTTATATCTCGAAAACAGTTACTCTTATCAATTTTTATCTCTTTACTAAAATTAAAGCTGACAAAATTTCCTACAAAATAGTTATTTGCATTTTTTATGTAGGACTAACCATAAGCGAGATATATGATTGAAAATAATTAATATTTAAAAAAAAAGTGCTTTAACAGAAAATGTCTTGTGATTTAAAATACACTTAATTTATTGGGTGCAACACTTTATTAGAGGAAAAAGGATGTGACATAAAAGTCACTGAAGTCTTTAGAGTCGTTTTTAAATGCTGCATCTTCGACTTCGTCTCAAACATTGAAAACTGTATTACATTTTTGTTCAGTAACTGTAACAGTTTTCACTTTGGTTTTTTGCTTATATTTCGAAAACCGTTACTCCTATCAAATTTTATCTTTTTTTCAAAATTAAAGCGGATAAAATTTCCTACAAAATAGTTATTTGCAAATGTCCTGTAGGACAAACCATAGGCGAGTTATAGAGTTGGATATAAATAATCTTTAACAAAAATTTGCTTTAAAATAAAATGTTTGAAAAACCGAAATTAAACTAAATTAATTGGGTCTAACACTTTAGTAGAGAAAAAAGGAGAAGACATAAAAATCACCAAAGTCTTCAAAGTTGTTTTTAGTCGTCATATTAATAACAATAACATTAATAATAATAATACTAATAGTACTAAATTTGCTTATATACAAGCGCTTAATTAAGGTAACAGTTTTTGGTTTCTTGCTTATATCTCGAAAACAGTTACTCCTATCAATTTTTATCTTTCTTTAAAAATTAAAGCTGATAAAATTTCCTACAAAACAGTTATTCGCATTTCTTTTGTAGGACCAACCATAAGCGAGTTATAGAGTTGGATATAAATATTCTTTAACAAAAATTTGCTTGAAAATAAAATGTTTGAATAACTGAAATTAAACTAAATTAATTGGGTCTAACACTTTAGTAGAGGAAAAAGGAGAAGACATAAAAGTCACTAAAGGTTTCAGAGTCGTCTTTAGTCGTCATATTAATAACAATAACATTAATAATAATAATACTAATAGTACTAAATTTGCTTATATGCAAACGCTTAATTAAGGTAACAGTTGTTTGGTTTCTTGCTTATATCTCGAAAACAGTTACTCCTATCAATTTTTATCTCTTTACTAAAATTAAAGCTGACAAAATTTCTTACAAAATAGTTATTTGCATTTTTCATGTAGGACTAACCATAAGCGAGATATATGATTGAAAATAATTAATATTTAAAAAAAAAGTGCTTTAACAGAAAATGTCTTGTGATTTAAAATACACTTAATTTATTGGGTCCAACACTTTATTAGTGGAAAAAGGAGGTGACATAAAAGTCACTGAAGTCTTTAGAGTCGTTTTTAAATGCTGCATCTTCGACTTCGTCTCAAACATTGAAAACTGTATTACATTTTTGTTCAGTAACTGTAACAGTTTTCACTTTGGTTTTTTGCTTATATTTCGAAAACCGTTACTCCTGTCAAATTTTATCTTTTTTTCAAAATTAAAGCGGATGAAATTTCCTACAAAATAGTTTTTTGCAAATGTCCTGTAGGACGAACCATAGGCGAGTTATAGAGTTGGATATAAATAATCTTTAACAAAAATTTGCTTTAAAATAAAATGTTTGAAAAACCGAAATTAAACTAAATTAATTGGGTCTAACACTTTAGTAGAGAAAAAAGGAGAAGACATAAAAATCACCAAAGTCTTCAAAGTTGTTTTTAGTCGTCATATTAATAACAATAACATTAATAATAATAATACTAATAGTACTAAATTTGCTTATATACAAGCGCTTAATTAAGGTAACAGTTTTTGGTTTCTTGCTTATATCTCGAAATCAGTTACTCCTATCAATTTTTATCTTTCTTTAAAAATTAAAGCTGATAAAATTTCCTACAAAATAGTTATTCGCATTTCTTTTGTAAGACCAACCATAAGCGAGTTATAGAGTTGGATATAAATATTCTTTAACAAAAATTTGCTTTAAAATAAAATGTTTGAATAACTGAAATTAAACTAAATTAATTGGGTCTAACACTTTAGTAGAGGAAAAAGGAGAAGACATAAAAGTCACTAAAGGTTTCAGAGTCGTCGTTAGTCGTCATATTAATAACAATAACATTAATAATAATAATACTAATAGTACTAAATTTGCTTATATGCAAACGCTTAATTAAGGTAACAGTTTTTTGGTTTCTTGCTTATATCTCAAAAACAGTTACTCCTATCAATTTTTATCTTTTTACTAAAATTAAAGCTGACAAAATTTCCTACAAAATAGTTATTTGCATTTTTCATGTAGGACTAACCATAAGCGAGATATATGATTGACAATAATTAATATTTAAAAAAAAAGTGCTTTAACAGAAAATGTCTTGTGATTTAAAATACACTTAATTTATTGGGTCCAACACTTTATTAGAGGAAAAAGGAGGTGACATAAAAGTCACTGAAGTCTTTAGAGTCGTTTTTAAATGCTGCATCTTCGAATTCGTCTCAAACATTGAAAACTGTATTACATTTTTGTTCAGTAACTGTATCAGTTTTCACTTTGGTTTTTTACTTATATCTCGAAAACCGTTACTCCTATCAAATTATATCTTTTTTTCAAAATTAAAGCGGATAAAATTTCCTACAAAATAGTTATTTGCAAATTTCCTGTAGGACGAACCATAGGCGAGTTATAGAGTTGGATATAAATAATTTTTAACAAAAATTTGCTTTAAAATAAAATGTGTAAAAAACTGAAATTAAACTAAATTTATTGGGTCTAGCATTTTAGTAGAGGAAAAAGGAGGAGACATAAAAGTCACTAAAGTTTTCAGAGTCTTCTTTAGTCGTCATATTAATAACAATAACATTAATAATAATAATACTTATAGTACTAAATTTGCTTATATGCATGCGCTTAATTAAGGTAACAGTTTTTTGGTTTCTTGCTTATATCTCGAAAACAGTTACTCCTATAAATTTTTATCTTTCTTTAAAAATTAAAGCTGATAAAATTTCATACAAAATAGTTATTTGCATTTCTTTTGTAGAACCAACCATAAGCGAGTTATAGAGTTGGATATAAATAATCTTTAACAAAAATTTGCTTTAAAATAAAATGTTTGAAAAACCGAAATTAAACTAAATTAATTGGGTCTAACACTTTAGTAGAGAAAAAAGGAGAAGACATAAAGATCACCAAAGTCTTTAAAGTTGTTTTTAGTCGTCATATTAATAACAATAACATTAATAATAATAATACTAATAGTACTAAATTTGCTTATATGCAAACGCTTAATTAAGGTAACAGTTTTTTGGTTTCTTGCTTATATCTCGAAAACAGTTACTCCTATCAATTTTTATCTCTTTACTAACATTAAAGCTGACAAAATTTCCTACAAAACAGTTATTTGCATTTTTCATGTAGGACTAACCATAAGCGAGATATATGGTTGACAATAATTAATATTTAAAAAAAAAGTGCTTTAACAGAAAATGTCTTGTGATTTAAAATACACTTAATTTATTGGGTCCAACACTTCATTAGAGGAAAAAGGAGGTGACATAAAAGTCACTGAAGTCTTTAGAGTCGTTTTTAAATGCTGCATCTTCGACTTCGTCTCAAACATTGAAAACTGTATTACATTTTTGTTCAGTAACTGTAACAGTTTTCACTTTGGTTTTTTGCTTATATCTCGAAAACCGTTACTCCTATCAAATTTTATCTTTTTTTCAAAATTAAAGCGGATAAAATTTCCTACAAAAAAGTTATTTACTAATTTCCTGTAGGACGAACCATAGGCGAGTTATAGAGTTGGATATAAATAATCTTTAACAAAAATTTGCTTTAAAATAAAATGTTTGAAAAACCGAAATTAAACTAAATTAATTGGGTCTAACACTTTAGTAGGGAAAAAAGGAGAAGACATAAAAATCACCAAAGTCTTCAAAGTTGTTTTTAGTCGTCATATTAATAACAATAACATTAATAATAATAATACTAATAGTACTAAATCTGCTTATATGCAAGCGCTTAATTAAGGTAAGAGTTTTTTGGTTTCTTGCTTATATCTCGAAAACAGTTACTCCTATCAATTTTTATCTTTTTTTAAAAATTAAAGCTGATAAAATTTCCTACAAAATAGTTATTCGCGTTTCTTTTGTAGGACTAACCATAAGCGAGTTATAGAGTTGGATATAAATAATCTTTAACAAAAATTTGCTTTAAAATAAAATGTTTGAAAAACCGAAATTAAACTAAATTAATTGGGTCTAACACTTTAGTAGAGAAAAAAGGAGAAGACATAAAAATCACCAAAGTCTTTAAAGTTGTTTTTAGTCGTCATATTAATAACAATAACATTAATAATAATAATACTAATAGTACTAAATTTGCTTATATGCAAACGCTTAATTAAGGTAACAGTTTTTTGGTTTCTTGCTTATATCTCGAAAACAGTTACTCCTATCAATTTTTTTCTCTTTACTAAAATTAAAGCTGACAAAATTTCCTACAAAATAGTTATTTGCATTTTTCATGTAGGACTAACCATAAGCGAGATATATGATTGACAATAATTAATATTTAAAAAAAAAGTGCTTTAACAGAAAATGTCTTGTGATTTAAAATACACTTAATTTATTGGGTCCAACACTTTATTAGAGGAAAAAGGAGGTGACATAAAAGTCACTGAAGTCTTTAGAGTCGTTTTTAAATGCTGCATCTTCGAATTCGTCTCAAACATTGAAAACTGTATTACATTTTTGTTCAGTAACTGTATCAGTTTTCACTTTGGTTTTTTACTTATATCTCGAAAACCGTTACTCCTATCAAATTATATCTTTTTTTCAAAATTAAAGCGGATAAAATTTCCTACAAAATAGTTATTTGCAAATTTCCTGTAGGACGAACCATAGGCGAGTTATAGAGTTGGATATAAATAATTTTTAACAAAAATTTGCTTTAAAATAAAATGTGTGAAAAACTGAAATTAAACTAAATTAATTGGGTCTAGCATTTTAGTAGAGGAAAAAGGAGGAGACATAAAAGTCACTAAAGTTTTCAGAGTCTTCTTTAGTCGTCATATTAATAACAATAACATTAATAATAATAATACTTATAGTACTAAATTTGCTTATATGCATGCGCTTAATTAAGGTAACAGTTTTTTGGTTTCTTGCTTATATCTCGAAAACAGTTACTCCTATCAATTTTTATCTTTCTTTAAAAATTAAAGCTAATAAAATTTCATACAAAATAGTTATTTGCATTTCTTTTGTAGGACCAACCATAAGCGAGTTATAGAGTTGGATATAAATAATCTTTAACAAAAATTTGCTTTAAAATAAAATGTTTGAAAAACCGAAATTAAACTAAATTAATTGGGTCTAACACTTTAGTAGAGAAAAAAGGAGAAGACATAAAAATCACCAAAGTCTTTAAAGTTGTTTTTAGTCGTCATATTAATAACAATAACATTAATAATAATAATACTAATAGTACTAAATTTGCTTATATGCAAACGCTTAATTAAGGTAACAGTTGTTTGGTTTCTTGCTTATATCTCGAAAACAGTTACTCTTATCAATTTTTATCTCTTTACTAAAATTAAAGCTGACAAAATTTCCTACAAAATAGTTATTTGCATTTTTCATGTAGGACTAACCATAAGCGAGATATATGATTGAAAATAATTAATATTTAAAAAAAAAGTGCTTTAACAGAAAATGTCTTGTGATTTAAAATACACTTAATTTATTGGGTCCAACACTTTATTAGAGGAAAAAGGAGGTGACATAAAAGTCACTGAAGTCTTTAGAGTTGTTTTTAAATGCTGCATCTTCGACTTCGTCTCAAACATTGAAAACTGTATTACATTTTTGTTCAGTAACTGTAACAGTTTTCACTTTGGTTTTTTGCTTATATTTCGAAAACCGTTACTCCTATCAAATTTTATCTTTTTTTCAAAATTAAAGCGGATAAAATTTCCTACAAAATAGTTATTTGCAAATGTCCTGTAGTACGAACCATGGGCGAGTTATAGAGTTGGATATAAATAATCTTTAACAAAAATTTGCTTTAAAATAAAATGTTTGAAAAACCGAAATTAAACTAAATTAATTGGGTCTAACACTTTAGTAGAGAAAAAAGGAGAAGACATAAAAATCACCAAAGTCTTCAAAGTTGTTTTTAGTCGTCATATTAATAACAATAACATTAATAATAATAATACTAATAGTACTAAATTTGCTTATATGCAAGCGCTTAATTAAGGTAAGAGTTTTTTGGTTTCTTGCTTATATCTCGAAAACAGTTACTCCTATCAATTTTTATTTTTTTACTAATAATAAAGCTGATAAAATTTGCAACAAAATAGTTATTTGCATTTTTCTTGTAGGATCAACCATAAGCGAGTTATAGAGTTGGATATTAATAATATTCAACAAAAATTTGCTTTAAAATAAAATGTTTGAAAAACTGAAATTAAACTAAATCAATTGGGTCTAGCATTTTAGTAGAGGAAAAAGGAGGAGACATAAAAGTCACTAAAGTTTTCAGAGTCGTCTTTAGTCGTCATATTAATAACAATAACATTAATAATAATAATACTTATAGTACTAAATTTGCTTATATGCATGCGCTTAATTAAGGTAACAGTTTTTTGGTTTCTTGCTTATATCTCGAAAACAGTTACTCCTATCAATTTTTATCTCTTTACTAAAATTAAAGCTGACAAAATTTCCTACAAAATAGTTATTTGCATTTTTCATGTAGGACTAACCATAAGCGAGATATATGATTGACAATAATTAATATTTAAAAAAAAAGTGCTTTAACAGAAAATGTCTTGTGATTTAAAATACACTTAATTTATTGGGTCTAACACTTTATTAGAGGAAAAAGGAGAAGACATGAAAGTCACTAAAGGTTTCAGAGTCGTCTTTAGTCGTCATATTAATAACAATAACATTAATAATAATAATACTAATAGTACTAAATTTGCTTATATGCAAACGCTTAATTAAGGTAACAGTTGTTTGGTTTCTTGCTTATATCTCGAAAACAGTTACTCCTATCAATTTTTATTTCTTTATTAAAATTAAAGCTGACAAAATTTCCTACAAAATAGTTATTTGCATTTTTCATGTAGGACTAACCATAAGCGAGATATATGATTGACAATAATTAATATTTAAAAAAAAAGTGCTTTAACAGAAAATGTCTTGTGATTTAAAGTACACTTAATTTATTGGGTCTAACACTTTATTAGAGAAAAAAGGAGGTGACATAAAAGTCACTGAAGTCTTTAAAGTCGTTTTTAAATGCTGCCTCTTCGACTTCGTCTCAAACATTAAAAACTGTATTACATTTTTGTTCAGTAACTGTAACAGTTTTCACTTTGGTTTTTTGCTTATATCTCGAAAACCGTTATTTCTATCAAATTTTATCTTTTTTTCAAAATTAAAGTTAAAAAAATTTCCTACAAAATAGTTATTTGCAAATTTCCTGTAGGACCAACCATAGGCGAGTTATAGAGTTGGATATAAATAATATTTAACAAAAATTTGCTTTAAAATAAAATGTTTGAAAAACCGAAATTAAACTATATTAATTGGATCTAACACTTTAGTAGAGGAAAAAGGAGAAGACATAAAAGTCACCAAAGTCTTTAGAGACATCTTTAGTCGTCATATTAATAACAATAACATTAATAATAATAATACTAATAGTACAAAATTTGCTTATATGCAAGCGCTTAATTAAGGCAACAGTTTTTTGGTTTCTTGCTTATATGTCAAAAACAGTTACTCTTATCAATTTTTATCTTTTTACTAAAATTAAAGCTGCTAAAATTTCCTACAAAATAGTTATTTGCATTTTTCATGTAGGACTAACCACAAGCGAGATATATGTTTGAAAATAATTAATATTTAAAAAAAAGTGCTTTAACAGAAAATGTCTTGTGATTTAAAATACACTTAATTTATTGGGTCCAATACTTTATTAGAAGAAAAAGGAGGTGACATAAAAGTCACTGAAGTCTTCAGGGTCGTTTTTAAATGCTGCATTTTCGACTTCGTCTCAAACATTGAAAACTAAATTACATTTTTGTTTAGTAACTGTAACAGTTTTCACTTTGGTTTTTTGCTTATATCTCAAAAACAGTTACTCCTATCAATTTTTATCTTTTTACTAAAATTAAAGCTGACAAAATTTTCTACAAAATAGTTATTTGCATTTTTCATGTAGGACTAACCATGTTGATTCTTTGTTTGAAGCAGCAAACCTAACATTATTTAGACAAAAACGGTTGATTTTCGACAATATTTTGCTTTGAACAAGAAAACATATCAAACAGACTAAAAACGTCTTATTTTAGCACAAAACAAAAGATTTGCGTTATAGTCTTGACGAGAACTGTTAATTTCAAACGATTCTATGCTTTGAAACCAGTATACTTTCACTAAACAGAGGCAAAACGTCTGATTTCGCCTTTGAAAAACGATTTATGTCACAGTTTGGATTAAAACCAATTATTTTCGTTTATTCATTGTTACAAACAAGAAACCTTACATCAAAGTAACTGAAAACCTCTTATTCAGGCACAGAAAATCAAATTACGTTTCAGTTTGGACAGAAACTGCTTATTTTAGACGATCCTTTGTTTTGAACACGAAAACTTACATTAAAAAGATTAAAAACGTCTTATTCTGGCTCAAAACTGCAAATTATGTATTACTTTGGATAAAAGCAGTTTATCCTGATTACTCCTTTGCTTAGAATAGGGCAAACTTGCATAAAACTTAATGAAAATTTTTAAATTTCGTCTCAAAGAAATAATTTACGTTATAGTTTTGACCAGAACTGTTAATTTCAAACGATTTTATGCCCCCAAACGAGAAAACTTTCACTAAACAGATGCCAAACGTCTTAGTTCGTTTTATAAAAACTACTTAAGTTACAGTTTAAACAAAAACAAATTATTTTCGTTGTTGTTGTGGCAAAATAATTTATTTCGAATGATTCAATGGAGCGAAACGAGTAAACTTTTATAGGACAGATGCAAAACACCATATTACCACATAAATCGTTATTTTAAAGCAAAGTATTAGCTTTTGCACTTGTTTAATTAAAGTTTGCTAACTTCGAAGAATGTAATCGTCCGAAATATTTTTTTTTGTCAAAACTATAACGTAATTTGTTCTTTTGAGCTTGAATATAGAGTTTTCATTACGTTTTACAGTAGTTTACTCTACTCTAAGCATAGAATCAAACAGAGTAATCCGCTTTTGTTAAAACTGATACATAATTTGCTCTTATTTTCGAGAATAAAACGTTTTTAATATGTTTGATAAAATTTTTCTTGTTTATAGCAAGGAATCGTTTAAAAATAGCTGTATTTGCCTAAAATGATACGTAATTCGATATTTGTGCATGGATACGAAATTTTCAGTTTCTTTGACGTAAAATTTCTTGTTGCAAAACGTAATACTTTGCTTTAAAACAACGCTTTATATGGTAATATGTGGTTTTGCATCTGCCCCATAAAAGTTCATTCGTTTCCAATCATAAAATCGCTTGAAATTAACAGTGCTGGTCAAGACTATTACGTAAATTATTTCTTTAAGACGAAATTTAAAGTTTTTATTAAGTTTTATACAAGTTTACTCTATTCTAAGTAAAGGAGTAATCAGGATAAATTGCTTTTATCTAGAGTAATATATAATTTGCAGTTTTCAGCCAGAATAAGATGTTTTTAATCTTTTTCATGTAAGTTTTCGTGTTCAAAACAAAGGATCGTCTAAAATAAGCAGTTTTTGTCCAGACTGAAACGTAATTCGAATTTCTGTGCCTGAATAAGGAGTTTTCAGTTTCTTTGATGTAAGGTTTCTTGTTTGTAACAATGAATAAACGAAAATAATTGGTTTTAATCCAAACTGTGACATAAATCGTTTTTCAAAGGCGAAATCAGACGTTTTGCCTCTGTTTAGTGAAAGTATACTGGTTTCAAAGCACAGAATCGTTTGAAATTAACAGTTCTCGTCAAGACTATAACGCAAATCTTTTGTTTTGTGCTAAAATAAGACGTTTTTAGTCTGTTTGATATAAGTTTTCTTGTTCAAAGCAAAATATTGTCGAAAATCAACCGTTTTTGTCTAAACTGATACAAAATTCGGTGGTTTGTGTCCGAATACAAAGTTTTCAGATTCTTTAATGTTAGGTTTGCTGCTTCAAACAAAGAATCAACGAAAATACTTTGTTTTAATACAAACTGCAATATAAAATGTCATTATAGGACAAAACATGATGTTTGGCATCTGTTTAATAAAAATTTACTCGTTTGGAAGCATAGAATCATTCCAAATAAGCTATTCTCGTCATAACTATAATGTAATTAGTATTTTGTGCCAAAATACTGCGTTTTTGTTAGGATTAATAACAATTTAGTCTATTTTAGCAATGAAACGAATAGGATTAGCTGCCTTTATACAAAGTGATACATAAATTGCTCTTTTATGCCAGATTTATACGTTTTTAGTCTGTTCGATGTAAGTTTTCTTGTTCAAAGCAAAAGATCGTCTAAAATAAGCCGTTTTTGTTTGAACTGATGAACAATTCGGACTAAGAGTCAACAAAAATAATTTGTTTTAATCCAAACTGATACTTTTTGTTTCTATAAGAGTCCTATAAGAGTCCGAGATACGCCGTTCTCGTCAAGTCTATAACGTAATTCGTTTTTTTGTGTCAGAATATGTGGCTTTAGTTACGCTTTATAAAAGTTTGCTCTTATGTAAGCAAAGGAACAAACAGGATAAACTGCTTCTATTTAAAGTGATACATAATAAGCTCTTTTGTGACATAATACGTTTTCTGTCTGTTTAATATAAGTTTTTAATAATAATAATAATAATAATAATAATAATAATAATAATAATAATAATAATAATAATAATAATAATAATAATACTAATAATAATAATAATAATAATAATAATAATAATAATAATAATAATAATAATAATAATAATAATAATAATAATAGTTATGAAAGTAAGCTTAGTTTTCTAAGCAAAAATGAAGCTTGTTTTGTGTGTTATATGAGCGTTTTCTCATTTCTATGCAAGAGATCATCTGTGATCTGTGTTTTTAGGCAAGAAAATGTCTAAAATTAATAACTCATTTTAAAACTGGTATAAAAACATTTACTATACAAAAGTTATAATCGGTTTTTAATAATAATAATAGTAATAATAATAGTAATAATAATGAAAATAATAATAATAATAATAATAATAATAATAATAATAATAATAACAATAATAATAATAGTAATAGTAATAAAAGTAATAATAATAATAATACTTTTAATAAGGAAAAATAAAGCTTATTTTGTGTGTTACATGAGCGTTTTCTCATTTCTATGCAAGAGATCATCTGTGATCTGTGTTTTTAGGCAAGAAATTGTCTAAAATTAATAACTCATTTCAAAACTGGTATAAAAACATTTACTATACAAAAATTATAATCGGTTTATAATACTAATAATATTAATAGTAGTAATAATAATAATAATAATAATAATAATAATAATAATAATAATAATAATATTAATAATAATAATAATAATAATAATAATAATAATAATACTTTTAATAAGGAAAAATGAAGCTTATTTTGTGTGTTACATGAGCGTTTTCTCATTTCTATGCAAGAGATCATCTGTGATCTGTGTTTTTATGCAAGAAGTTGTCTAAAATTAATAACTCATTTCAAAACTGGTATAAAAACATTTACTATACAAAAGTTATAATCGGTTTTTAATACTAATAATATTAATAGTAATAATAATAATAATAATAATAATAATAATAATAATAATAATAATAATAATAATAATAGTAATAAAAGTAATAATAATAATAATAATAATACTTATAATAAATTTCTTTCTAAATTGAAGCTTAGTTTTTCTAAGCAAAAATGAAGCTTATTTTGTGTTATCTGAGCGTTTTCTCATTTCTATGCAAGAGATCATTTGTGATCTGTGTTTTTAGGCAAGAAATTGTCTAAAATTAATAACTCATTTCAAAACTGGTATAAAAACATTTACTATACAAAAGTTATAATCGGTTTTTATTAATAATAATAGTAATAATAATAATAATGTTAATAAAAATAATAATAATAATAATAATAATAATAATAATAATAATAATAATAATAATTATAGTAGTAATAATAATAATAATAATAATATTAATAATAGTAATAAAAATAATAATAATAGTAGTAATAACGTCTAAAATAAGCCGTTTTTGTTTGAACTGATGAACAATTCGGACTAAGAGTGAACAAAAATAATTTGTTTTAATCCAAACTGATACTTTTTGTTTCTATAAGAGTCCTATAAGAGTCCGAGATACGCCGTTCTCGTCAAGTCTATAACGTAATTCGTTTTTTTTGTGTCAGAATATGTGGCTTTAGTTACGCTTTATAAAAGTTTGCTCTTATGTAAGCAAAGAAACTAACAGGATAAACTGCTTCTATTTAAAGTGATACATAATTAGCTCATTTGTGACAGAATACGACGTTTTCTGTCTGTTTAATAGAAGTTTTTAATAATAAAAATAATAATAATAATAATAGAAATAAAAATAATAATAATAGTAATAAAGGAAAGCTTAGTTTTTTAAGCAAAAATAAAGCTTATTTTGTGTGTTATATGAGCGTTTTCTCATTTCTATGCAAGAGATCATCTGTGATCTGTGTTTTTAGACAAGAAATTGTCTAAAATTAATTACTCATTTTAAAGCTGGTATAAAAACATTTACTATACAAAAGTTATAATCGGTTTTTAATAATAATAATAATAATAATAATAATAATAATAATAATAATAATAATAATAATAATAATTATAATAATAATAGTAATAAAAGTAATAATAATAATAATAATAATAATAATACTTATAATGAATTTCTTTCTAAATTGAAGCTTAGTTTTTCTAAGCAAAAATGAAGCTTATTTTGTGTTATCTGAGCGTTTTCTCATTTCTATGCAAGAGATCATTTGTGATCTGTGTTTTTAGGCAAGAAATTGTCTAAAATTAATAACTCATTTTAAAACTGGTATAAAAACATTTACTATACAAAAGTTATAATCGGTTTTTAATAATAATAATTATAATAATAATAATAATAATAATAATAATAATAATAATAATAATAATAGTAATAAAAATAATAATAATAGTAGTAATAACGTCTAAAATAAGCCGTTTTTGTTTGAACTGATGAACAATTCGGACTAAGAGTCAACAAAAATAATTTGTTTTAATTCAAACTGATACTTTTTGTTTCTATAAGAGTCCTATAAGAGTCCGAGATACGCCGTTCTCGTCAAGTCTATAACGTACATAAGAGCAAACTTTTATAAAGCGTAACTAAAGCCACATATTCTGACACAAAAAACGAATTACTACTGAAGTGTTAGACCCAATTAATTTAGTTTAATTTTGGTTTTTCAAACATTCTATTTTAAAGCAAATTTTTGTTAAAGATTATTTATATCCAACTCTATAACTCGCTTATGGTTGGTCTTACACAGGAAATGCAAATAACTCTTTTGTAGGAAATTTTATCAGCTTTAATTTTTAAAAAAAGATAAAAATTGATAGGAGTAACTGTTTTCGAGATATAAGCAAAAAACCAATAAGAAAACTGTAACTGTTACTGAATAAAAATGTAATTCAGTTTTCAATGTTTGAGACGAAGACGAAAATGCAGCATTTAAAAACGACTCTGAAGACTTCAGTAACTTTTATGTCACCTCTTTTTTCTTCTAATAAAGTATTGGATCCAATAAATTAAGTGTATTTTAAATCACAAGACATTTTCTGTTAAAACACTTTTTTTTAAATATTAATTATTTTCATTCTTATATCTCGCTTATGGTTAGTCCTACATAAAAAATGCAAATAACTATTTTGTAGGAAATTTTATCAGCTTTAATTTTAGTAAAAAGATAAAAATTGATAGGAGTAACTGATTTCGAGATATAAGCAAGAAACCAAAAAACTGTTACCTTAATTAAGCGCTTGCATATAAGCAAATTTAGTACTATAAGTATTATTATTATTAATGTTATTGTTATTAATATGACGACTAAAAACGTCTCTGAAGACTTTGGTGACTTTTATGTCTTCTCCTTTTTCCTCTACTAAATTGTTAGATCCAATTAATTTAGTTTAATTTCGGTTTTTCAAACATTTTATTTTAAAGCAAATTTTTGTTAAATATTATTTATATTCAACTCTATAACTCGCTTATGGTTGGTCTTACAAAAGAAATGCAAATAACTATTTTGTAGGAAATTTCATCAGCTTTAATTTTGAAAAAAAAATAAAAATTGATAGGAGTAACTGTTTTCGAGATATCAGCAAAAAACCAAAGTGAAAACTGTTACAGTTACTGAACAAAAATGTAATTCAGTTTTCAATGTTTGAGACGAAGTCGAAAATGCAGCATTTAAAAACGACTCTGAAGACTTCAGTGATTTTTATGTCACCTCTTTTTTCTTCTAATAAAGTATTGGATCCAATAAATTAAGTGTATTTTAAATCACAAGACATTTTCTGTTAAAGCACTTTTTTTTAAATATTAATTATTTTCATTCTTATATCTCGCTTATGGTTAGTCCTACATAAAAAATGCAAATAACTATTTTGTAGGATATTTTATCAGCTTTAATTTTAGTAAAAAGATAAAAATTGATAGAAGTAACTGATTTCGAGATATAAGCAAGAAACCAAAAAACTGTTACCTTAATTAAGCGCTTGCATATAAGCAAATTTAGTACTATAAGTATTATTATTATTAATGTTGATGTTATTAATATGACGACTAAAGACGACTCTAAAAACTTTAGTGAATTTTATGTTTCCTCCTTTTTCCTCTACTAAAATGCTAGACCCAATTAATTTAGTTTAATTTCAGTTTTTCAAACATTTTATTTTAAAGCAAATTTTTGTTAAAAATTATTTATATCCAACTCTATAACTCGCTTATGGTTGGTCCTACAAGAAAAATTCAAATAACTATTTTGTAGAAAATTTTATCAGCTTTAATTTTGAAAAAAAGATAAAAATTGATAGGAGTAACTGTTTTCGAGATGTAAGCAAAAAAGCAATAAGAAAACTACATGTAACTGTTACTGAACAAAAATGTAATTCAGTTTTTAATGTTTGAGACGAAGTCGAAAATGCAGCATTTAAAAACGACTCTGAAGACTTCAGTGACTTTTATGTCACCTCCTTTTTCTTCTAAAAAAGTATTGGACTCAATAAATTAAGTGTATTTTAAATCACAAGACATTTTCTGTTAAAGCACTTTTTTTTAAATATTAATTATTTTCAAACTTATATCTCGCTTATGGTTAGTTCTACATGAAAAATGCAAATAACTATTTTGTAGGAAATTTTATCAGCTTAAATTTTAGTAAAAAAATAAAAATTGATAAGTGTAACTGTTTTCGAGATATAAGCAAGAAACCAAAAAACTGTAACCTTAATTAATTGCTTGCATATAAGCAAATTTAGTACTATTAGTATTATTAATGTTATTGTTATTAATATGACGACTAAAAACGATTCTGAAGACTTTGGTGACTTTTATGTCTTCTCCTTTTTCTTCTAATAAAGTGTTAAACCCAATTAATTTAGTTTAATTTCGGTTTTCAAACATTTTATTTTAAAGCAAATTTTTGTTAAAGATTATTTATATCCAACTCTATAACTCACTTACGAGTATAGTTGGTCTTACAAAAGAAATGCAAATAACTATTTTGTAGGAAATTTTATCAGCTTTAATTTTGAAAGAATGATAAAAATTGATAGGAGTAACTGTTTTCGAGATATAAGCAAAAAACCAAAGTGAAAACTGTTACAGTTACTGAACAAAAATGTAATTCAGTTTTCAATGTTTGAGACGAAGTCGAAAATGCAGCATTTAAAAACGACTCTGAAGACTTCAGTGACTTTTATGTCACCTCATTTTTTTTCTAATAAAGTATTGAACCCAATAAATTAAGTGTATTTTAAATCACAAGACATTTTCTGTTAAAGCACTTTTTTTTAAATATTAATTGTTTTCAAACTTAAATCTCGCTTATGGTTAGTCCTACATGAAAAATGCAAATAACTATTTTGTAGGAAATTTTAGCAGCTTTAATTTTAGTAAAAAGATAAAAATTGATAGGAGTAACTGTTTTTGAGATATAAGCAAGAAACCAAAAAACTGTTACCTTAATTAAGCGCTTGCATATAAGCAAATTTTGTACTATTAGTATTATTATTAATAATGTTAGTGTTTTTAGTATGACGATTAAAAACGTCTCTGAAGACTTTGGTGACTTTTATGTCTTCTCCTTTTTCCTCTACTAAAGTGTTAGATCCAATTAATTTAGTTTAATTTTGGTTTTTCAAACATTTTATTTTAAAGCAAATTTTTGTTAAATATTATTTATATCCAACTCTATAACTCGCCTATGGTTGGTCCTACAGGAAATTTGCAAATAACTATTTTGTAGGAAATTTTTTCAGCTTTAATTTTGAAAAAAAAATAAAATTTGATAGGAATAACGGTTTTCCAGATATAAGCAAAAAACCAAAGTGAAAACTGTTACAGTTACTGAACAAAAATGTAATTCAGTTTTCAATGTTTGAGACGAAGTCGAAAATGCAGCATTTAAAAACGACTCTGAAGACTTCAGTGATTTTTATGTCACCTCCTTTTTCTTCTAATAAAGTATTGGATCCAATAAATTAAGTGTATTTTAAATCACAAGACATTTTCTGTTAAAGCACTTTTTTTTAAATATTAATTATTTTCATACTTATATCTCGCTTATGGTTAGTCCTACATAAAAAATGGAAATAACTATTTTGTAGGAAATTTTATCAGCTTTAATTTTAGTAAAAAGGAAAAAATTGATAGGAGTAACTGATTTCGAGATATAAGCAAGAAACCAAAAAACTGTTACCTTAATTAAGCGTTTGCATATAAGCAAATTTTGTACTATTAGTATTATTATTATTAATGTTATTGTTATTAATATGACGACTAAAAACGTCTCTGAAGACTTTGGTGACTTTTATGTCTTCTCCTTTTTCCTCTACTAAATTGTTAGATCCAATTAATTTAGTTTAATTTCGGTTTTTCAAACATTTTATTTTAAAGCAAATTTTTGTTAAATATTATTTATATTCAACTCTATAACTCGCTTATGGTTGGTCTTACAAAAGAAATGCAAATAACTATTTTGTAGGAAATTTCATCAGCTTTAATTTTAAAAAAAAGATAAAAATTGATAGGAGTAACTGTTTTCGAGATATAAGCAAAAAAGCAATAAGAAAACTCTAACTGTTACTGAACAAAAATGTAATTCAGTTTTTAATGTTTGAGACAAAGACAAAAATGCAGCATTTAAAAACGACTCTGAAGACTTCAGTGAATTTTATGTCACCTCCTTTTTCTTCTAATAAAGTATTGGACCCAATAAATTAAGTGTATTTTAAATCACAGTTTTTTGGTTTCTTGCTTATATCTCGAAAACAGTTACTCCTATCAATTTTTATCTTTTTACTAAAATTAAAGCTGACAAAATTTCCTACAAAATAGTTATTTGCATTTTTCATGTAGAACTAACCATAAGCGAGATATATGTTTGAAAATAATTAATATTAAATTCAAAAGTGCTTTAACAGAAAATGTCTTGTGATTTAAAATACACTTAATTTATTGGGTCTAACACTTTATTAGAGGAAAAATGAGGTGACATAAAAGTCACTGAAGTCTTTAGAGTCGTTTTTAAATGCTGCATCTTCGACTTCGTCTCAAACATTGAAAACTGTATTACATTTTTGTTCAGTAACTGTAACAGTTTTCACTTTGGTTTTTTGCTTATATCTCAAAAACCGTTACTCCTATCAAATTTTATCTTTTTTTCAAAATTAAAGCGGATAAAATTTCCTACAAAATAGTTATTTGCAAATTTCCTGTAGGACGAACCATAGGCGAGTTATAGAGTTGGATATAAATAATTTTTAACAAAAATTTGCTTTAAAATAAAATGTTTGAAAAACTGAAATTAAACTAAATTAATTGGGTCTAGCATTTTAGTAGAGGAAAAAGGAGGAGACATAAAAGTCACTAAAGTTTTCAGAGTCGTCTTTAGTCGTCATATTAATAACAATAACATTAATAATAATAATACTTATAGTACTAAATTTGCTTATATGCATGCGCTTAATTAAGGTAACAGTTTTTTGGTTTCTTGCTTATATCTCGAAAACAGTTACTCCTATCAATTTTTATCTTTCTTTAAAAATTAAAGCTGATAAAATTTCATACAAAATAGTTACTTGCATTTTTTTTGTAGGACCAACCATAAGCGAGTTATAGAGTTGGATATAAATAATCTTTAACAAAAATTTGCTTTAAAATAAAATGTTTGAAAAACCGAAATTAAACTAAATTAATTGGGTCTAACACTTTAGTAGAGAAAAAAGGAAAAAACATAAAAATCACCAAAGTCTTCAAAGTTGTTTTTAGTCGTCATATTAATAACTATAACATTAATAATAATAATACTAATAGTACTAAATTTGCTTATATGCAAACGCTTAATTAAGGTAACACTTGTTTGGTTTCTTGCTTATATCTCGAAAACAGTTACTTTTATCAATTTTTATCTCTTTACTAAAATTAAAGCTGACAAAATTTCCTACAAAATAGTTATTTACATTTTTTATGTAGGACTAACCATAAGCAAGATATATGATTGAAAATAATTAATATTTAAAAAAAAGTGCTTTAACAGAAAATGTCTTGTGACTTAAAATACACTTAATTTATTGGTTCCAACACTTTATTAGAGGAAAAAGGAGGTGACATAAAAGTCACTGAAGTCTTTAGAGTCGTTTTTAAATGCTGCATCTTCGACTTCGTCTCAAACATTGAAAACTGTATTACATTTTTGTTCAGTAACTGTAACAGTTTTCACTTTGGTTTTTTGCTTATATCTCGAAAACCGTTACTCCTATCAAATTTTATCTTTTTTTCAAAATTAAAGCGGATAAAATTTCCTACAAAATAGTTATTTGCAAATTTCCTGTAGGACGAACCATAGGCGAGTTATAGAGTTGGATATAAATAATTTTTAACAAAAATTTGCTTTAAAATAAAATGTTTGAAAAACCGAAATTAAACTAAATTAATTGGATCTAACACTTTAGTAGAGGAAAAAGGAGAAGACATAAAAGTCACCATAGTCTTCAGAGATGTTTTTAGTCGTCATATTAATAACAATAACATTAATAATAATAATACTGATAGTACTAAATTTGCTTCTATGCAAGCGCTTAATTAAGGTAACAGTTTTTTGGTTTCTTGCTTATATCTCGAAATCAGTTACTCCTATCAATTTTTATCTTTTTACTAAAATTAAAGCTGCTAAAATTTCCCACAAAATAGTTATTTGCATTTTTCATGTAGGACTAACCATAAGCGAGATTTAAGTTTGAAATTAATTAATATTTAAAAAAAAGTGCTTTAACAGAAAATGACTTGTGATTTAAAATACACTTAATTTATTGGGTCCAATACTTTTTTAGAAGAAAAAGGAGGTGACATAAAAGTCACTGAAGTCTTCAGAGTCGTTTTTAAATGCTGCATTTTCGACTTCGTCTCAAACATTAAAAACTGAATTAAATTTTTGTTCAGTAACAGTTACAGTTTTCTTATTGCTTTTTTGCTTATATCTCGAAAACAGTTACTCCTATCAATTTTTACCTTTTTTTCAAAATTAAAGCTGATAAAATTTTCTACAAAATAGTTATTTGAATTTTTCTTGTAAGACCAACCATAAGCGAGTTATAGGGTTGGATATAAATAATATTTAACAAAAATTTGCTTTAAAATAGAATGTTTGAAAAACCAAAATTAAACTAAATTAATTGGGTCTAACACTTTAGTAGTAATTCGTTTTTTTGTGTCAGAATATGTGGCTTTAGTTACGCTTTATAAAAGTTTGCTCTTATGTACGTTATAGACTTGACAAGAACGGCGTATCTCGGACTCTTATAGGACTCTTATAGAAACAAAAAGTATCAGTTTGGATTAAAACAAATTATTTTTGTTGACTCTTAGACCGAATTGTTCATCAGTTCAAACAAAAACGGCTTATATTAGACGTTATTACTACTATTATTATTATTTTTGTTACTATTATTATTATTATTATTATTATTATTATTACTATAATTATTATTATTAATAATAATATTATTATTATTATTATTATTATTATTATTATTATTATTATTATTATTTTTATTAATATTATTATTATTATTACTATTATTATTAATAAAAACCGATTATAAATTTGTATAGTAAATGTTTTTATACCAGTTTTAAAATGAGTTATTAATTTTAGACAATTTCTTGCCTAAAAACACAGATCACAAATAATGATCTCTTGCATAGAAATGAGAAAACGCTCAGATAACACAAAATAAGCTTCATTTTTGCTTAGAAAAACTAAGCTTCAATTTAGAAAGGAATTCATTATAAGTATTATTATTATTATTATTATTACTTTTATTACTATTATTATTATCATTATTATTATTATTATTATTATTATTATTATTATTATTATTATTATTAAAAACCGATTATAACTTTTGTATAGTAAATGTTTTTATACCAGTTTTAAAACGAGTAATTAATTTTAAACAATTTCTTGCCTAAAAACACAGATCACAGATGATCTCTTGCATAGAAATAAGAAAACGCTCATATAACACACAAAATAAGCTTCATTTTTGCTTAAAAAACTAAGCTTTCTTTTATTACTATTATTATTATTTTTATTTCTATTATTATTATTATTATTTTTATTATTAAAAACTTATATTAAACAGACAGAAAACGTCGTATTCTGTCACAAATGAGCTAATTATGTATCACTTTAAATAGAAGCAGTTTATCCTGTTAGTTTCTTTGCTTACATAAGAGCAAACTTTTATAAAGCGTAACTAAAGCCACATATTCTGACACAAAAAAACGAATTACGTTATAGACTTGACGAGAACGGCGTATCTCGGACTCTTATAGGACTCTTATAGAAACAAAAAGTATCAGTTTGGATTAAAACAAATTATTTTTGTTCACTCTTAGTCCAAATTGTTTATCAGTTCAAACAAAAACGGCTTATTTTAGACGTTATTACTACTATTATTATTATTTTTATTACTATTATTATTATTATTATTATTATTATTATTATTATTATTATTATTACTACTATAATTATTATTATTATTATTATTATTATTATTATTACTTTTATTATTATTATTATTATTATTTTTATTACTAGTATTATTAATAAAAACCGTTTATAACTTTTGTATAGTAAATGTTTTTATACCAGTTTTAAAATGAGTTATTAATTTTAGACAATTTCTTGCCTAAAAACACAGATCACAAATGATCTCTTGCATAGAAATGAGAAAACGCTCAGATAATACAAATTAAGCTTCATTTTTGCTTA